>NC_045446.1:78233621-78384336 GCF_002776525.5 Piliocolobus tephrosceles | reverse complement strand
ACACACACACACACACACACACACACACACACACACACACACACACATGCACACACACAGAAAGAGGGTAGCTTAACAGCAACTGTGGGCTTTATGCCCAGCATAAAACCTACAGAAGTGGGGAACCAGCCTAATGTCAGATCCCACCGCGGCTTACAGGCTGGGACAATTTACAGGTATGGGTGGGAGGGTTCTGGGCAGTATAGCTTGCTGCCTGGCAAGATATTGACAAGATGTTCCCATAATGAGGCAGTTCTGGCTCTTGTTCCAGTGGAATGTCATCGTGGTGTTCCTTGGACCTTTGTCCAGCAAGATATGATAGGGATGTTTCTTTAGTTGGGCCTCTGGCTACCTTGCAGTCAGATGGTCAGGCAGGATGTTTCTCAAGGCCCGAATCCCCATGAAACGTTTCCCTCTGACCAAGGTCTGCAAAAGAGCAGGCAGCTTACAACATGGTGCATAGTTTGGGCCAACAGTTTTCAGCTCTGCCCTCTGAGCTTCCAGCTCTGCCCCGATGTCATCATTTCCTTTTTCATGAAGGGTAGCATGTGTTTGCAGCAAAAGCATTTTCTCAGCCTGTTTCTTATTGTAGAATTTGGGGAGTATAACAGCCTTCTTGTATTTTGTCTTCCTTCTGAAAAGTTCAAGCTAGCAGTGTTTCTGATGACAAAACATTTCTTTAAATCCTTGTGGGACTCTCATGTATGTCTCAGAAATTCACTCCATTAGACGAGGGGCTCGCCCCACAGTTCTTTCCTATATAATTCCATCTCTATTCCTGACTTCCGCTTATATGGCTGAGGGGATCCATAAGTCACATTCCCAGTCTCTTCCAAGAGCCTACCATGTGACTGAATACTCTTTTTTATCCTTCCAAACAACTAGCAAAAAGTTGATCATCGATCTGCACTCCCTTGGTATTCCAGAGCATGCTTCCCTGCCTCCCTTCTTTTTCTTTTTTCCTTTTTTTAAGTATGCTTTCCTGACAGAGAATCTCCTAATTTCAGCATCTTTTACAATTTGGATAGGCTGAGAACTTTCCAAATAATAAAGTTCTGATTCCTCTTTCCTGAAAGTTATTCTCTCAAGCTATTTCTTTTCTCTCTTACTTTACTAAGCAACAAAAAGAAACTGGGTCACATCATCAATACTTAACCTGGAAATCGATCTCGGTAAATAACCAGTTTCATTACTTACAAGTTCTGCTTTCTATGTAACTATAGGACACAATTCAGCCCAGCTTTCTGCCACTATAGAACAATGTTCTCTTTTCTCTAGTTTTGAGTAACAAGTTCCTCATTTTCTTCTGGCCCCTCACCAGCAGCACTTTTAATGTCATTTTTCTACCAACAATCTGTTTATGATGTTCTCTAAGACAATATAGGCTTTCACTACTGTGCTTCTTACTTCCTTCTGAGTCCATAATCGCAGAGTAGTCAATATTCATATTTATACCTATAGTCTATTTAAGGCAATCTAGGCTTTTGCTATCATGCCCCTCCACCTTCTGCCCAATGCCCAATTCCAAAATCACTTTCACATTTTCGGTGTTTACATAGTAACATCCCACGTATAGATACCAAAATCTGTATTTGTTTCTTATTGCTGCTGTAGCAAATTATTTTTAAAAACAACACAATTTTTTATCTTACAGTTCTGAATATTTTGAAATCAAGTTTCCAAATATATGGGTACTGTGGTTTGGCCCAGTTGGCATATAAAATTGACCATCACACATAATAAGAGATTTTAGGGATTAGGAAATGAACATCTTTGTAGAGCCATTATTTTGTGTACCACAGCGATGGTCTACAAATGTGAAGAATAAAAGGAGTAAAATAAGCAGACAAAGTGACATGAAGGGGAATGTGAGGTATAAATAGAGTTGTAGAAAGGCATTTCAAACAGATATAATTTGCAACAGTGTGGAAGGGATAGATAGGAATATAGATCTCAAAAAAGTGGCAAGAAACATAGCTGTAGAGATGGCCAAATTATACACATAAGGGGTTCATCTTCATAAAGGACTTTGATTTTTACCCCAAAGTGAATACTTAGGATGGACGATGAGAATACCTGTACTAAGTCATTGATGAGTTTAAGTAGGAAAAGATGATCTCATCATTGTGTTTAAGAAAGACCATTCTGGTGCCAGGGAAAAGTCCTGACTTCTATGGAGAACTATTGAGGATAAGGAAAAGATAAACAGGGACTGAATCAACACTGTAGCAATGGAACTGAGGGAAGGAGCTCAAAGCATACTCAATAAGACTTCATGATTGATTAAAGATGATAAATCATTAAAAATATGCCTACAAGCATCTGAAAGATTATATTCATGTCTAAGACAGAAGTGTTATTATAAGGACAATTGACTGTGTTATTAAAGACAATGTAGGCATCTGGCAATGTTTTGTTAGAGTGATATTTGATTATATGCTAGGAAAATGTCATGGTTGATTGGTAGGAAATGGTGGTTTCTCATTACTAAAATGTATCAAGGGAATTTTAAAGAGTCTGTAGTTAAAAGACCTCTCTTTGGTAGTCCCAAGGCAAGAGTAGAAAGCAACATTTAATGAGGAACCTAAGAATAAAGTGGAAGCTAGAGAAGTCTCCCACCTTATAAGAGAGATGAAATGAGGGGAAAACTCATGGTTAAGATTAAAAATCTTAATAATTATGACAACTTATATTAACCATGTTGTCAGGCTCCAGCAAAAAAAAAAAAAAAAAAAGTATATGTTTGTGGTTTACTCTTCATATATACCTGGTATAGCATATATTTGCCATCAGTATTGCCATATTAATGATGAAGTGATTGAAGTTTAGAAACCTGACATCTTACCCAAAGTCACACAGTGGAGACAGACAAGTTCAAACTCAGACCTCTCAGACTCCAAAAACTGTTCTCTTAAGGAAAGAGCAGCAGGTTCCATCTCTCTTTATTGACAGTCTTATTTGGTACAAGCATGGACCAAATAGCAGCTATGGTGTAATATACAAGATGCACATTACAAAGAAGGGAACAACAGATACCAGGACATACTTGAGAGTGAAGAGTGGGAAGAGGGTGAGGATAGAAAACCTACCTATTGGGTACTATGCTTATTAACTGGGTGACAAAATAATCTGTACACCAAACCACCATGATGTACAGTTTACATATATAACAAACCTACACCTATACCTCTGAAGCTAAAACAAAAACAACTGTACAGCCAAGAGACTCAGAGTTGCTACTCCAAATGCCCAGTGGTTAGCTGTGTGACACTGAGCAACCCTTGACTCTCTCTGTCCAAGTTTTCTCATCTGGAAATTAGGTCTATGCTTTCTACCCACCAACCAATGAACCAGTACAGCAAATTCTTTAGGCTTTTGTGATTATTCTTTTCACCATTCTTCTCTGTAGGAGTTTAGGGCTCAGATTCCCCTTCTTCTTGTCCTGTATTCCATATCCCACCTGGTAGATGATGACACTGATGCTGAAGTATGATTTGATTTGCAAACTATCAGACACAGGACCTCTAAAGTCCCTTCTTGATCATAAAGTCTACTAATGAGCTGCAGCTGATAATACTTCCCTTTTTTTTTTTTTTTTGAAACTGTAAGTATATTTGTCTGTGGAAAAGAAGTTCTATACTGAGAGACTTTTGAAGCTGCATTTCATTTTGTACAAAGGAGAAATTTCACTGAAAGAAAATGATAAGGCTGGGGAGAAATTGTATCTGTGGGAGAGGTTAAAGAAATACTGAAGTGTCTTAGCAATGGCATGTAAACAACACAGAATCATTCCAAAACTTTGGGACACCTTCATACTCTTAAATCAGCTATAGAGAATGGATAAAAGAAGTCTTCGTGGAGTGAACCCAGACAAAGCAATTTGATATTCACAAAGCTCTTTAGTCCTGAATTCCGCAAAAAACATATTGTTTATTTGACTTAGAAATTTAATTTAACAACAACTGCCAGTTACATGGAAGTAGCAGGTGGACTTTTAAAGGTAAACAGTGCAGTACAGAAGCTATTACGTGTGGGAATCATACTGTGACTAGCTAAAAAGCAGTATCTTCCCTCAGTAGAAGTGTATGACAGGGTTTGGTACCGTTAAAACAACTGAAGTTCCACATAATTGGGAAATTGCCTCTTTTGCACAGTCCATTAGACACTCACTTGGCTGTACTTAATGGAAGAGGCTGATGAAAGCCATCAAAGTGTCACTGGGGTGACGTTCCATTTAAAGTCACCCCAACTAGACATTGTGAGCTTTCCAAGGGGAGGCGTAAGCACCAAGCTGGAAGCAGGCGGGATGTTAGCACAAAACAACTCGGGAGAGAGCTCTACAGCCCAGTGACTGAGGAATGAGGCTCTATGGTTGAGTAGAATCTTCGCTGCTTGTAGATGGACTTTGTGTCCCTCTCACAAGACCTTTCTAAGCCCTGCCTGCTCCATGGAGAAAGAGCTCAGAATATGAAAACAATGCATACTTTTATTTGACTGAGAATTTATGTAAGCAAAAATAAGGAGTAGAAAGAAAAACAAAGGCCCTGTATAATGGCATGAAAACTAAATTACAAAACAGGAGAACAACTGTATTTGTGGCCCCTGACAATCTTAGCCTCTATTTTGTCATCAGTGAATGAATGGCCTTAGATGATGTCAAAGTTAGCTTTTAAGGTTTATTTCTGTGAATTAATAATTGTTTATTTTAGTTGAAGAGAAGAATTTAAGAAAAAAAAAAAAAAAGAGAAAATGCAAATAAATTAGTAGGTCTTTCTAAGAAGTAAAAGGGAAAATTGGCCTAAGTTGATTATGATGATTGTTGATAACAGGACATTCTAACTACTGACTGACCTCTTTTAAAAATAAATAAATAAATTTAAGGGGTACAAGCGCAGTTTTGTTACATGGATACATTGTGTAGTAGTGAAGCCTAGACTTCTAGTGTAGCCAACACCTGAATAATGTACATTACACCCATTAAATAATTTCTCATCCCTTAGCCTCCTCCCACCTTCCCACCCTTCCTAGTCCAAAGTCTATTATTGTACACTTTATGTCCTTGTATGCACATTTTTTAGCTCCCACTTGAATTTGATTCCCTATCTCCATTATGTTATCTGTTCATCACCTATACATTGTCTCAACCATTAAAAAACTTCCCCGTGGATTGCCCTGCCTCTATTCTTATCACTTTCCAATTTGTTTCCATACTGCAGTCAGAGACATATTTTCCAAAATACAATTCTGTCCATGTTGCTCCCTTGCTTACAAATCATAAATAGTTCACTGTTGGCCTCAAAACAAAATTCAAACTCCCTAGCATGCTGCATAATGCATTTTGTGATATGGCCCTAAGGGAGTGCCACTCACAGTTGCAGGACTAGAGAACAAGCCTCAAAGGACTGAGGTGCTCTCAGAAAGTGTTCTTGGGACAGAGAACAGGAGTCATATATTAAAAGAGGTACACAGCCACTAGCAGGAATGCATAACATCAAATTTGAAGGGTGGAGAACAAAAGTCTGAGGCCCAGAAGTAAATTCAAAAAGTCTGAAGCAGAACAAACAGAAATGGTACAGAGACTGGGTAAAGGAGACACTTTGGACAAAGATAAAGGTGGAGTTCTTCATAAACTTAACTGCCCTAGTGTCTTCTAGGGGACAGGAGTGATGATGAAAAGGAGCCAGGAGGACTGGAGACTGCACCCCTTTCCAGCATCAACTCTTGCCACTTGCCTTCATCTACACTGTCCTCTAGCCATGCTCAACTCCTCTGTGGTCACTGAAAAATACTTCAGGCTCTTTTATATGACTTTACCCATGCCTTCCCACTGTGGAATACACATCTTTCTTCTGCCTAAGAAACTCTTATTCAATCTTTAAGACTTGGCATAGATTTTAAACACTGAATAGACCCTTCCAGAGGCCCTGAAATAGTTCATTGTTCCTTCTCTGTGTCTCCACAGAAACTTTTACATACCTAAAGGGTATCAAATAGTATATACCATTATTGTTTGTTAATGTGGCCATATCCACACCAGATTGTGAGTTTCTGGAGGATAAAGACGTGCCTTATTCAATACATTAAGTGTAGGAGAGAGAGACTGACAGAGTAAGATCCATTAAAGACAGACATCTTTCTCATAAATGAACTTGAGGAATTAAAATAGAGCTCTACATTAAGTAGTATTATTTTTCTGACTTCAAGTGGCCTTAGGAAACATTTTATTCTGATTAAAAATATGTATACCAAAAATATTATTTCTGCCTACCCATAAGAGGGACACGTGTAAGGGCTAATATCCAAAATCTACAAAGAACATAAACAGATTTACAAGAAAAAACAACCCCATCAAAAAGTGGCAAAGGATATGAACAGATACTTCTCAAAATAAGACATTTATGCAGCAAACATATGAAAAAAAGCTTATCATCACTGGTCATTAGAGAAATGTAAATCAAAACTACAATGAGATACCATCTCACACCAGTTAAAATGGTGATCATTAAAAAGTCAGGAAACAACAGACGCTGGAGAGGATGTGGAGAAATAGAAACACTTTTACGCTGTTGGTAGGAGTGTAAATTAGTTCAACCATTGTGGAAGACAGTGTGGTGATTCCTCAAGGATCTAGAACTAGAAATACCATTTGACTCAGCAATCCCATTACTGGGTGTATACTCAAAGGATTATAAATCATTCTATATATTATATATACAATATATATACTTTATATATAATATATAAAATCTATATATGCACACATATATATACATATACACACATATATATGCGCGCGCACGCACACACACACACACACACATATATATATATGAACCGGAGATCAAAATACTAGAAATGTGGGCTAAACAGTAACTTGCTTCAGGCATCACATAGAGTTTAAAAGTTGGTTTTCGGCTGCCTCCCAGAGCAAGTTGACGTAAGCTGCCTAGTCTGTCTTCCTGTGAACTTTCCACTGGTGGGATAAGGGGGATAAAGAGTAAAGAGAGCTGGAGTTGGATCGAGCACTGCTTATATCACACCAACACTTTCCTTTGGATGAGAGGCTACATATCTAGAAAAATGGATTCGGGGAGAGAAAGCATTTGGAAAGACATGAATATCAAAAATCCTAAAGTTGATAGGTTTTTCATTGTTCCATTATCTTTCTGGGATGAGAAAAACACTTTGCTATAAAAACAAGAATTCAATATAAGTAAATTCAATTCTGCAAATGTATATTAGGTTTCTACTGGGATAAAAGGTCCTATGCTAAGTTGAGGAAAATCTCAACTTGAACATGAAAAGACAATCAAAAGACATAGAGATAAATCAGATGTTGAAATTATTTAACACAGATATTAAAGCACATATAACAAAAATAAGAACATTACAAATAGTCCTATAACAATTAAAAATAGAAATATTACCAAAAAGGTAATAGATATAAAAAAAGGAACATTTTAAAACTGGAAGATACAAAAACAAAAAAAAGTGTTCACTACTCTTATCATATGAATAGTATTCAAAATTCTAGCCAGAATATAGTAAGAAAAATGAATAAATAGCACATAAATTGAAAAGGAACAAATAGTACTATCCTTATTCACAGAAGACATGATTGTCTATGTAGCAAATCCCAAGCAATCTACCAAAAAAAATTTTTTAAATAATGAGCAAGTTCACCAAGGTTGCAGGATACAAAATCAACACATAAAAGTTAATTGCATTTCTACATACTAGCAAAATTAAAAACAAAATGGCATTTACAAATGTTCCAAAGAAAACGAAGTAGTTAAGTATAAATATAAAAACTTTGTACAAGATCTATATGATAAAAATTATAAAATACTAATGAAAGAAATAAAAGATGACTTAAACAAATGAAGAGACATACTGCATTTATGGATCAAAAGACTGAAAACAAAGATATGAATTCTCCCCAAATTGATCCATAGGTTTTATAAAGTTTCTATTAAAATCCCACTAAGAATTTTTGTGAATATAGACAAAATTATTATAAAACATATACAGAAGTTAAAGGACCTAGAATAGCTAAAACATTTTGAAAAAGAAGAATAAAGTGAAAGGAATCACCTACCTAATGTTAGAACTTATTACACAACTACAGTAATGAAGACAATGTAGTTTTGTCAAAGGAATAGGCATATAATTCAATAGAACACAACAAAGAGTTCAGAAAGAACCCCACACAAATATCATCAACTCATTTTTCACAAAGGTCCAAGAGCTAATTCGATGGAGCAATTATAGTCTTCAAAAAAAATGGTGCCAGATTAATTAATACAGATTGAGGGGGAAGAAAGAAAAGAAGAAAACATAGGCAAAAATCTTTAGGGACCTAATACAATATAAAGAGTTCCTATTCTTTTTTTCTTTTTTAGACGGAGTCTTGCTCTGTCACCCAGGCTGGAGTGCAGTGGCGCAGTCTCGGCTCACTGCAAGCTCCACTTCCTGGGTTCATGCCATTCTCCTGCCTCAGCCTCCTGAGTAGCTGGGACCACAGGCACCTGCCACCACACCCAGCTACGTTTTTGTATTTTTTTAGTAGAGACGGGATTTCACTGTGTCAGTCAGGATGGTCTCGTTCTCCTGACCTCGTGATCCGCCCGCCATGGCCTCCCAAAGTGCTGGGATTACAGATGTGAGCCACCGGGCCCGGCCCAAGACTTCCTATTCTTAACACAAAACCATGCTCCATAAAACGTAAAACTGATCTTTTTTTTTAAGTAAAAACTTTTTATCTGCAGAAGACCCTGTGAAGGAGATAAAAAGACAGTAAGATCCAGGCTGAGAGAAGACACTTACAAACCACATATCCAACAAAGGAATAGAATCTAGAAGATGTAAAGAACTCAAAACACAACAGTAAAAAATTACAGAATTCAACTAGAGAATGAGCAATAGACATGAATAGATGGTAATAAGCATATAAAAAGATGTTCAATATCTTTAGCCATTAAGACAAATTAAAACTGCAGTGAGAAAACACCAGAATCTCTCAGAATGACTAAAATGAAAACTTATGATAACAAGAAATCCTGATGATGCAGAGAAACTGGATCATTGGTACAATGCTGGTGGGAATATAAACTGGTACAAACGGTCTGGAAGAATAAGGCAGTATCTTATAAAACTAGGTAAAAGGTACATGAGATTTCCTGGACTTTTTTTTTTTCTTTTTTTGCAATCTCCTATAAGTTTATTACTACAAAGAAAAAAATTTAAAATATACATTTACTGTTATCTTCTGTGTGATCATGTTTAAACATTCTTAATTGACTTCCTATTATGGAAAATGAGGATCTTAACTTTCTTTTATTCTCCCTTTCCCTTCATCCCTCTCTTCCCCCATTATAGTTATTATGACAATTGGTTAAATCTGTTTTTAGTATTTGTATAATTACAGTATTATAAATATTATTCACTGATGAAACAGTCGCCTATTATTATATTTCTTTTCTTGAATAAATTCCTACTTACACTGATGTTAAAAATCTCCTTTTTCCAATTTGTTTAGAGTAAATATATAGCTATGCCTTAGCCCTACTTTTTCAACAACTGTACACAATTTCATACACAGAACACCTGTCAGATAGCCAATTCCATTTCCCCCTCAGAGACTTTGCTGAGATTCCCTGTCCTGTACTTTGCTCTGGATGCTGGTCTACATAAGTCCTGCTGCATGGTGGAAGACCTGGAAGTTCTGTCATCATTCTGGGAATTCTTCTCACTTGTTTCCTGTGTTTGAGTCCCTGCTTCCTCAATTCGATGTTGTCCTGTCTTGGTTTATTCGGTTTTTTTTTTTTTTTTTTTTTGGTGGTGCACATATCTAGCAGCTTCCTGAGAAGATATGCGTGCAGACAAATATTTTATGTGGCTGAAACTATTTTAAATTTACCTTATACCCGATTGATTATTGGGCTGGGCATATGATTCTACACTGAAAAAAAATTTCTTCTCAAAATTTAGATTAGTACAGAATAAAAAATTAATGCATTTATCTACAACTTTTTATTCTTAAAGAATCTTAAATTTTATACATCTTAATCTTTATATATACTGTTTTTTACTAACTAGGTCAATTTCAAATAAACCTTTATCGTTGTAAATTTATGATTATTTCTTTTGGTGAATTCTCAGTGGGCCTTTTCCACCAGGAAACTCCTAAGAATTTTTCTTGTATCATTTCTTTGACAATTTCCTTCCTTTCATTTCCTGCTCCTTTTGTTCCCAAAATCCTTTGGTTAAACAACACCTTCTAATCTAATGCCCTAAATTTTATTTCTTCTTCTTTTTTTGTTTTTCCTTTTGAGACAGAGTCTCACTCTGTCGCCCAAGCTGGAGTGCAGTGGCGTGACCTTGGCTCACTGCAAGCTCCGCCTCCCAGGTTCACGCCATTCTCCCTTCTTAGCCTCCTGAGTAGCTGGGACTACAGGTGCCCGCCACCACACCTGGCTAATTCTTTGTATTTTTAGTACAGATGGGGTTTCACCATGTTAGCCAGGATGGTCTCGATCTCCTGACCTCGTGATCCTCCTGCCTCAGCCTCCCAAAGTGCTGAGAGTACAGGTGTGAGCCACAGCACTTGGCCTATTTCTTCTATTTTTATCTTTGCCTTTTTTGCTGCACTTTGTGGATGATTTCATTGACTTTATGTTCTAAACATTTTACATTTTTAAAAATTTTCAGACTGGGCATGGTGGCTCACGCCTGTAATCCCAGCACTTTGGGAGGCTGAGGTGGGCAGATAACAAGTCAGGAGATCGAGACCATCCTGGCTAACTCAGTGAAACCCTGTCTCTACTAAAAATACAAAAAATAAAATAAAAATTAGCTGGGTGTGGTGGCGGGCGCCTGTAATCCCAGCTACTCAGGAGGCTGAGGCAGGAGAATAGCGTGAATGCGGGAGGTGAAGCTTGCAATGAGCCGAGATTGGGCCACTGCACTCCAGCCTGGGCAACAGAGCGAGACTCCATCTCAAAAAAAAAAAAAAAAAAAAAAAAAAAAAAAAAAAAAAATGATTAAATACCATATTTCAGTTTCTGATAATTTTCTTGTTTTCTGATTGTTTTTTAAAGCACCTGGATTACATCTCATCAAATACAGTATCTTCCCTTATCTCTGTGGCTATACATTATAATCTCTTTCATGTTTTATTCTACTGATTGGATTGTCTGTGATTTTTCTAAGTCTCTCTTTCCTTTCTGTTTGCTTTATTTCTGTCTTTCATTTTCGGTGTGCCCCACAACGTTCACTGATTGTTTCTTATTCATATTTAAAAGTGAAACCCTAAAGAACTTGTTGAAAGTTCTGTACATATATTCAGGGCTTCTTAACTGATATATATCACTCTAAACTGACCAGGAAGTATTTTGGACTTTTTTTGCACTTCTCCAAATTTCAGTATATGTATTCCTCTTCTCTGAATCGGTTTTGTTTTCTTTCACTTTTCCTCCAGAGGAGAATCCTTTAAACTTCTATCAGGGGATATAAGCCCAGCTACTAACATTTTGAAGCTAGTTGAACAAATAGATCTGGGATGGGACATCTTACCTTCAATATAGACTTTAACCTAATCCCCCGATATGCTTTAGATGTTTGCTCCCTCCAAATCTCACGTTGAAATGTTACCTCCAATGATGGGGGTTGAGACCTAGTGGTAAATATTGTAGAATGGGGGTGGATCCCTCATGAATGGCTTAGCACTATCCCCTTGGTGATGAGTTCTTGCCCAGCTCACACATAACCTGTTTAATAGAGTGTGCCACATCCTCCCTCTCTTTCTTGCTCCTACTCTCACCATGTGATATGCCTGCCTCCCACTTCACCTTCCACCATGATTGTAAGCTTCCTGAGGCCCTTACCAAAAGCTGAACAGATACTGGCACCATGCTTCCTGTACAACCTGAAGAACCACGAGCCAAATAAACCTCTTTTCTTTATAAATTACTCAGCCACAAGTATGTCTTAACAGGAATGCAAAATGTGACCAATATATACTGCTTTAAGTACAGAGCTTTACTGTTCTGTTGAGTGTCCCCAAATCCATAGCCTCTCTCAGTTCCTCAAGAAAATATATCTCCAGTTTTTGTCACTCATGAAGGAGTGGGCTAAGTCCTCCTGTGAAGACTTTAAAATAGTCCTTCAATTGTAAGCCCAGCCAGAAATCTCAAGAATTTTTTTAACTTGGAAAAGAAAAAGAAGAATGCGATTATTAACTCAGTTCCTATTATGTCTCTGATACAATGTTGCCACCATATTTACATTATCTTATTTAATCTTCCACATCTTATAAGATATATTATACCTATTTTAAAGAAGAAGAAGCTGAAGCTCAAGTGGCTAATTAAGTCTCTCAGCATCACACAACTAGTAAGTTTAACATAATTTATTAATAATAAATTTGATATAATGCATTATTGGGGTTCTTTACTCTTTTATCAAAGTTTGTGTAAAAGTTCCAAGGTGGGCACCAGAGTATTAGGAATATCCTTGTGTATCAGCCAGTACGGATGGTTTCTTAGATGTTCATGGACCTAACACACATGATCCTGCCTTGCTGCTTCCCTAGGATACAGGCATCTTTTCTAAGTTGGGTAATGGCAATGGCTGCCATATGGATAGCATACAGCTATCCTTAGCGGCTCCACACAGGCATATGCTCTATGGTCCTGAAAATACTCTGGAGGGTGAATCATAATGGGACATGAGAACTTGCTGTTTTCAGAACCCATCAACCTTTATCTCTTTCCCAGGCTAAGGAAATCTCTCAAAAGTATTTATATCATTGCCATCTCTACCTTTCAGGGACACGAATAGCATAATCTCTGTAAGTTTAAGTCTTTACAGAAAAATAAAGAAGAGTGATGATCTAAGAAGCTTGTTTCCCACTCTAGAGAAAATGATGAGGCAATGACTTAGCCCGATCAAATATTTTTTGGAATCGGAGATGGAAAAACAAAGGTAAACAAAACAATTTAATATCTGATCAGTTATTCTGACATACACATACTGCTTTTAAAAATCTGGTCATTTCAGCAAACTCTCTGTATGACACCACTGGTTTTTAAAATTATGTCTTTTTGTTGTTGGTTGAGGCCACTTGCAACTAAACAATGTGAATTGCTTTTTTTTTTTTTTTTCCTCAGAGTTTTTCTATTTCTCTAGTAGACTTCCCTTCCAGATGTTTTATGATGCTGTGTCATGACTGTTTTTTCTCTGAATTTCTTGAAATCTGATTCTTAAACTTCAGGCTATGCTTACTCTTTCCCGCTCTCGCTGTTACAAACTAGCAACATATGGCAGCTTTCTACTCACAGGCCTATCTCTTTCACTTCACTGTATGTTTAGGCCTCAAGTGTCAGTTCCCCCTAGATACTTTCTCTTCCTCAGGAACAAAGTTATCAAAAAGTCAAGAATCTCTTACCCTTTTAGCTGAAGGAGTGTTTTTGCAGATGCTGTGGGATTGGCTTTGTGTGCTTCTTTGGTTGGTGTATGGCAGATGCACCAGCATACCCTATGGTCTAAGAAGAATGTGTTCAGAGTTCTGAGCTAAGCAATCTTGGAGTGGCCAACCTGGACATTTATACCTTATGTATGAGAAACATCTGAACTCTCAGTCCATTCCATGGAATACAGGCCATACAGAGGATCAAGATCCTTTGTATGGGCTTAAATAAAGATTGACAGGTGGAGGTTGCTAAGGCACGGGGGGTGCTAAGTGAAAATACTATATAAACTTCATACTTTTTACAAGCAGTTGCAGTTCTCCTGTCCAGCGTGCTACTACTGGACCACCTTGCATGTAAGTTCCCTCAGTAAGACCTATGTCTTATTCACTGGCTCTAGTACTCTTCTTTGGCCTCTTAAACATGATACTGTCTCTACTGAAGTAAATATGGGTTCAGCATGACAGTTGGGACATGTTGCTCATTTTTGTCATGGGTCTCTGCTGCTTGTATGTACAGTCACTGTGATGTCACCTCTGTTCCTCTTCTGCTATCCCCATCAAAATGGACTCTAAAATCTAATTTAAAGATTTCCACAGTATACACACTTTGATATACAATAGAACTCTGCCTCCCTGTAACGTACATGGATGTACTTTGGTCAAGGATAGGCCGGGGTGGATATTCAGGCCTATGTGACTCAGCAAGTTTGAGGCACAGGTGCACACCTCCATCTGTTATATCACCTTTGTAAGTTCATACTTGGCTCTGAGCCACTATTGCCTGTAAAGGTATAATTGCCCTGCTAATGCTGTTCAGGAGCTCTTGGGGCTCGACTCAGTTCAACATGGATCTTGTGCTGGTGCCCAGAGAGAGCGCCAGAGCGTCCCGTCTTGCAGATGCACAGAGGGGAGCCACAGCGCGGCTTACCCTGGCACCCAGAGATAGAGTTAAGCTACTGACCCTGAAGGCAAGGGAGAGCCAGCGGTGCAGCTGCAGGCCTGAGGGTGGAAGGAGCCACAGAGCCAGAGCAAACAGCCAACATAAAGGTGCACACTGTAAAGAGCTAGTGTAAGTAAGCTGTTGATGAGAGCTGCTGCTGAATCAAACCATATTCACCTGCCTACAGCCCCCTAAGTGCTCTTTCTGCCCACTGCCTACTCCCCTCAGACCGCAGCATGGGCTGGACCTGGACCCCAGGATCTGACAATTGACAATGTGAATGGGAAGAGGTGAGCAGGTCTTCAGTCCCTGAAGGCTCCCTGGTCAGTTATGAGGCTGCAGCATGAGCTGTGGTACCTGGTGGCAGCAGTGCTGCTTGGATGGACCCCAGTGGAAAATGAATGACGGTGGATGGGTCTCCTGGGGGTGTGGAGAAGGCGCTGTAGCACCTGGAAGTGCACAGCATCGAGAAGAAGCATGCCTTTACAAGCAGTCAGATGGCCATTTGTGACTGCGCTGTAGGGCGTTCATGCCCAGTCCTTGCAGGACGCAGCGCGGGGAGGAGGAAGAACTTCCATTGCAAGCTTACCCAGTGATCCACCTGGAAATAGAGCATGAGCAGCTGTCAGGCCCCAAGGGTGGGCCGGAAATGCCCCCCTACTGTGGTGGAACACACCTTACCTTTGGTGCCTGTGTCCCCACTAAGTTGTGGGAGTTAAGCAAGTAATGTCGGCAGTCACGTACAGACTTAGTGCCAGTCATTTGGAAGAAGGATATTGCTGCGGAGCCCAGTCCTGCCCTAGTGTTCCAGTTCAAAGAGTACCTGCTGCAGTTAGCGGGAGTGTAAAGCTTTTTCTGTTTGATAAGAGAACTGGTCGAGATGCACGGCTTGCGGGGGGCACCAGACAGTTACCTCTGGACTTGGCAATCTACTGGTCCTTGAACCCGGATAAATTTCCAGGCAGAGCTGCATTTATTAATGGCTATGAAGACCAGTGAGTGAAAGTGAAAACCTGTGTCTATGCATCTTGGCATGGGCCGCTTAGCTCTCCATGTATGCGCTGTGTATGTCTCTCCCATACCTGCACGCATTCTGGTGCTGAATGTTTTGCATGGTTTGGCCACTGTGATGTCTGTCACAGGCTTGATGGACCATTTGACAACAGAATAGGGACAGTCCACCGAGAGCCAGGAACAGTTTGCCTTCATGGGAGGGCAACAATGAACTTTCACAGTGTTGCTGCAGGGCTATTGTATAGCCCCAACGTATGTTGTGATTTTGTTAATAATGTAATGTTAACCTCTGATTCTCTTGCAGGCTGAAAACTAGCAGTGTTCTCTCTTGCCTGGAATTAGGATGATGAGGCTAAGATACCCTTTCTGTGTAGTCAATCAAGGGTGCCCATTTAGACTAGATTTACATCTAACCACAGATAGTTTTGGCTAGGGCACATAGCAGTGCATGGAGTGATTGGAAGTGCCAGTGGGCTGTTAGTCTCAGCTGTGGAAGGGAGTTGAGCTCTGGTGTTCCTTAATAAACAAGCAGTAATGAGGGGATGGGTGTGTTTCTCGGTAACCAGCACCTGGACTGGGAAAGCAATTAGTGACTGCATATGCTGCCCTTCAGGCCCATAAGAGTGTGGCAGGATGAGTTACAGTCATCATGCAGACAACTTACCCTTTAGCTGGATGGGTGCATTCATGGGTAATGAGCCCCTGGACAGGGATGGCACAGATATCCACTTTAATGAAGTAGGGTACCTACTTAGAGCAGCAGAGTACGCCAAGTACAAGTCCCTTAGCAGCAGAGTTACAAGAGGTTTCAGGGCCTGCAGTCCTAATACAAGATAACGCCATAGGGCCTGAGGTACCCTTAGACCCTGAGCCTTCACCATTAGGAAGGGCGACCCCCATTCCTAATAGAGCATGGTGCACTGCTGGGTCTAGCTGGGGTGCTACTGCTTCCTGGACTGCTGGTGCAGCCCAGCCTAGTACTGACACCATATGGTTTCAAACCAGGTATAGGCAAAGTTGCCAATAAGCTAAACTCAGAGAAATGTGGATGGTAATCACCAAGGAGGTGACACTTGTGGTCATCTGCGCCAATAGCTGGGCAGTTTATCAGTTTGTATATGTAATGGGCCTGCATGCCCAGAAGCTTATGTAGTATCAGGCCTGTGTGCCCAAAGCTTATGTGTCAGTCCTGTATACATGTACTGGGCCTGTGTGCACAAAGCTTATATGCATAACCTGTGTGTCCAAAACCTATGTCCCCCTAGGCCTAGGGGGTGGAGTATAAGGTGCATGGATGTGCTTTGGTCAAAGATAGGCCAAGGCAGATATCCAGGCCTGCATGACTCAGCTAGTTTGGCACACAGGTGCACACCTCCATTTGTTATATAACCTGTTTGTATCAGTTCATACTTGGCTCTGAGCCACTATTGTCTGTAAAAGGTATAATTGCCCTGCTAACACTGTACAGGGGCTCTTGGGGCTCAGCTTGGCTCAACATGGCTCTTGTGCAAGCTCTGGTGCCCAGAGAGAGAGAGAAAGCTGTCCATCTTGCAGACAGAGGAGAGCCACAGCATGGCTTGCACTGGTGCACAGGGAGGGAAAGATTAAGCTGCTAACCCTGAAGGCAAGGGACAGCCAGCCCAGTGGTGCAGCAGCTACAGGCATGGGGGCAGCAGGAACCACAGAACTGGAGTAGATGGCCAAGATAAAGGTGCAGAGTGTAAAGAGCTAGTGTAAATAAGTTGCTAATGAGAGCTGCTGCTGAATAAAACCATATTCACCTGACTACGCCCCCCTCCACCCTCCCGCACCCCACCCCCAGACCCCCGAGTGTTCTTCTTTCTGCCCATCCACTCACTCCCCTCAGACCACAGCATGGGCTGGACCTGGACCTTGGGATCTGATACTCCCACACTACAAAATGTACGTTTTTGGAAAGAACTTACCCTTAAACCACCATTTTCCAATTTTGAGCTTCAACCCAGAAAGTCTCAGTAATTTTAATAAATTAGTATTGATTGCCTGATGTGCTAATCTCAATTTCACATGTGAATATGAACATATACCCTTTCTAGTCTTTATTTTTTTTTTAGAATTATAAAATACTTGATATTTTTCTGTCTTTACATTACTCTGTATCTTAAAGTATTTTCTCTCACCCTCTCCCTAGTTTAGTGTTGTTAACTGACAAAAAAAAAAAAAAAAACTATCTAGTAGGCCATACATTCTCAAAACTCATAATGCGTAAGGAGCACCTGTAAAGCTAATTTACAGATGTTAACTCAGTGTCTTCCAACCCCCTTTTCCTGCTGAGCTCAGTAAGTTGGTGTTAAGGCCCAAGAACTGGTATTCTGCAGACCTCATATTGAGAAGAGCTATTACAGACAAGCAAGTGTCCCCCACTTTAGTGAATTGAGCTATGTTATCCAGGTTTCATCATTTCAGTATCTCAGGCCATTGTCCAGAAATTCAAATGATTGCCAATACCATCTGGGGAGCCAAATGTTCAACTCCACGATCATTTTTCTCTTTTAAAATCTTCTGGATAGAAGGAAATGTTGAACATACCACCTGGGATCTGTAGTGACTTTACTTCCTTCAACTTTCTACCCAAACCTCAGAAAGCATTATATTTTCAAATGCCACCAAGTCAGAAAGAGCAAGAAATGGTTAACTGTTTTGCCAAAACTTATCCTTCCCCTATACAATACATGCTTTGGAAAAATAGGACATCTCCTGAAAGATAAAGATGCTTACATTCATTTGCATCTAAATGAATCAGTAGAAAGTTACTAATCACTGATAACGGGTCCCTGCCTCCTATGTTCAAAGGCAAGACTTGTTTTAACCAAAATTATTTGAAAATTATTCTTACTAGAGCATGTGTTTCCCAAGATCTAATTTATCTCAATCTACACCAAGTGCAATTTTGACACCAGGAAACATTTGGCAAAGTTTGGAGACATTTGTGTTTGTCATGAGTGAGGAATGAGGGAGCTACCAGTATCTAGTGAGCAGAGACCAAGGATGTTGCTATACACATTACAACGTACAAGACACCTCCCCACCCTGCCAAAAAAACAGGAAATAAATGTAAATAGTGCCCAGATTGAGAAACCCTGCTGCATATAAAACAAGCATCATACCTACCATGAATACCCAATAACTACCATAGGCTATCTATTTGTATTCTTCTTAAATATATACATCATTAGATCAGTGTCATAACTTTTCAACATTCATTCTGATGACTCGGCGTTTGGCTTTCTTATATAACTTTCTATTCTATACATTACCTTTTTTTCTTATTTTTTTCTGTATTAAAGGCATTATCGTGAACATCTGTGTTTTTGTAGCTCCAGTAACTCTTTAGTGGAACAGCATCTCAGCTGCTGCATGTGATTCCTATGAGTCAGCCAATCAAGAACTCCCAATAACCCTAAACACATGGGTGATAACAGGGCCCAGTGCTAAGCTGATCTGCCTTTTCCTCCTGGGAATGACATAACTAAAGACACACACACACAAGAGTACAAGATCTTTGTAACTAAGTCATCCAGTGGTACTACTCTAAAGAGAAGGGTTACACATTGCTGCTGCTGCAAGCTGCACTGAATTCTTCACCTTTTAATTACTCAGAATATTTTCACTTTTTGTTTGTTCATCATCATTAAAGACTGATACATGTTGCTAGTAGCCAAATAACATGAGAGAATAAACTTTTTTTTTTTTTTGCCTCAGACTGTCTCCCAGGCTAGAGTGCAGTGGTGCAATCTCGGATCACTGCAACCTCAGCCTCCTGGGTTCAAGCACCTCTACCTCAGCCTCCCAAGTAGCTGGGATTACAGGCGACCACCATCATGCCCAGTTAATTTTTGTATTTTAGTAGAGATGGGGTTTCACCATATTGTCCAGGCTGGCCTTGAATTCCTTACCTCAAGCAATCCGCCAGCCTCGGTCTCCCAAAGTGCTGGTTTTACAGGCGTGAGCCACCACATTCGGCGGGATAAACATTTCTTTATTGTTGATCTGCTGACACAGAGAAGAGATATTCTCCCAGCTGCTTCACTTCTTCCTTTTGAAAGAAACTAGCTTGAACGCATTCATAGTTAGTTGGGACTTACCTCTGGTGAGGAAAGCAGAATGTATCCCTTGAAGGTCTGAAGCCCTTGCCTGAGCCCACTCAATAAACAGAATATTTTACAGCAGTGCTACTTAAAAGGTGGCCTGCCCTCCAGGAGTACCTGGAGCTTATTAGAAATGCAGATTATGGAACTCACATGACTGCAGGTCTCAAATTTCAGCCGGCATAAAAATCACCTGGAAGGCTTGTTAAATGAGGAGCCCTAGCTTGCCCCGGCAGAGATTCAGCAGGTCTCGGATGGGGCCCAAGAATTTTCTTTTCTCCCCAGTTCCAAGGGAGTACTGCTATTGCTGTTGTTCTTCGCATCACATTTAAAACAGCTCTGTGAAAACATGTCACTTTTTCTCCTTTTTAATCTTTATCTGACATAAAGCTCAGTTGCTTCAGTTGCAAATAAAAGAAACCCACCTCAAACTGACTTGAATAACAAAGGGAACTTATTTCCTGACACAAACTGCAATTTAGAGGTTTGAGGGTTTCAGCTGTAGCCCAATTATATTGCCAACTGCCTGGTTCCTTCCAAGTAAATGACCTCTTTTTGAATATTGCTGACAACTGTGAAGCTGTCAGGTCTGGTGTGGATGTGTTTACTAAAGTGGTCACTACTCAAATTTATCTTTAACCATATCCATATAGCATTTTTAGCACACTGTAGGCCTTCAATGAATAATAAATACAGATCTCTGTTGTTCCTTCTTCTTTGAATATGCTGTTGTCTCTCTGGAAAATAATTTTTTATCTACTCATATATCCCTTCCTTGAATCACAATAACTCCCAAATGTCAAGAACCTTTACATGCTAGGTAGAGAATGAATAACAAAACAGCCATAGTACCTGCTTTAAAAAGCTTTAATAACTTTCTAAGAGCTTTCCTAACTTCCTACCCTTACTCCCATTCCCTAAACCAACTTAGAAACATTTTCTAGTGCCATCCTTCCTCTTATACTATGTACCCCATTATATTGTATATGTAAAGTAAACAGAAAAATGTAAATAAGTATAAAGTGTAATAGATTCAACAAAGTAGAAAGAGATGACTGGGGGAATGTGACAATGTGGATATAATGGCCATGGGGATTTTGTAACTTAGATCAGGATCCTCTTAAGTGATCTTATTTGGATACTCTCATTTTGAAGTGTGAAACACACAGGGTAATAAACATTGGGAAAGCATAAAAAATCCCATAAAAGAAATTACATTATGTTTTATTAAATCAGAGTTTAAAAATAATCTGATTATGTCTTGAAAAATCAATAACATTGTATTTTTTTAATAATATTCTTGTGTCTTGGAATAGTGAGCCATATTTACTGTTATTTTTCCACATAAGCAGAAAAAAATAAAGCCATGAGGGTGTGTATTGGAGATGTCTTCAGTTGAGTCAATCCTCTAAAGAGTACAGAGTTGATTTATAACTCCATTTGATCCATTTGCTTTATGATGGTCTTTTCTCTTTCAATCCAGCATGGTAAAGATCTGTCAAAGAAAACAAATGACTCAGACTCCATGTGCTTTGTCGGTGTACAGTTTATCTGTCGTCCTTCATGTTCTTCCCTTATGCACATCTGACAATGTCTCTCAAGGTTAGCAAAAGAGTCAGCATACACTGCTGAGCAAATTGGAAATAAAAACAGAAATGTTTTTTGGCGAAAGTGCAGCAAAGAAGCCATCTCCTGCCTCCTGCCCCAATTGATGATGTCTTTAAGATTTTCCTTTTTGTCTTCTTCATCTCTCAACTCATTAACTTTGTCATTGGCATAGCCAAGATGATTTTTTTCTTTTTTCTTTCTTTCTTTCTTTTTTTTTTTTTTTTGGTTGGAGATGGGGTTACACTTTGTCGCCTAGGCTAGAGTGCAGTGGTGTGATCAGAGCTCACACCACTCACACTACTGGGGAGTAGTCCTACAGAGGCTGAGGCTCAAATGATCCTCCCACTTCAGCTGCTGGAGTAGCTAGGACTACAGGGATGCATACCAGGTCCAGCTAATTTGGTTTTTATTTTTTGTAGAGAGGAGATCTGTCTGTGTTGCCCAGGCTGATCTTCAATGCCTGGCCTGAAGTGATCTCTTCACCTTAGCCTCCCAAAGTGTTGGGATTACATGTTAGAGCCACCATGCTCAGCCCAAGATGACCTTTTATGGTTGAATTTTCATGTTTCTATAAACAATAATGATGGTGATGGTGATCCGGTGGCTTTGTCAAAGGTCAAGAAAGTTCCAGGACTGTTGAGTAAGAAACCGCATGTCTTGTTTGGGTCATTCACAGCTGGCAGATGAGCAAACCACAAGCAAAGGAAATGAAAAAGACATCTGCTGGGAAATTCTGTAAAAGAGAGGATCAATTTTTTGTGGGATAAAGCATTCTTACAATTTTGGACACCTCACTAAGAAAAGAGGAACATAAAGTAACAAAGAAACTGTATGAAAAGTGTTTATAAAATGAAGAAAAGAAATGGGAAAAATTGCAAATATAAAAGTGCTGATGGATACCACAAACATCACAAAATTCAGAAAAATAACAGTATTCGTATTAATAAACACTATCTTCTTTTCCATTATGTAACCCCAATTGTAGATGCTATAGGGCACTTTTATATATAGAAAATAAGTCTGGCCCTGCAGGTTCACATCATGATACTAGGTAAACTGCATGGTAAGCAGTTAAGAATAGAACTGACAGTCATTGCTATACTTAACCATTACTTAGCTATTCACAAAAAGACTGCAAAGTTCATAAACTCTCACTAAACCCAACTAAAATGTATTCCCATTTCGATTTCCCCTTCTCTATATACTAAAGTTGCCACAGGCTACTCGAATGCCCCCTTACAGGAGGCAGAGTATGCCAAGGGGCTGCAGTGGAAAGGGCAACAGATGGAAATGATGTGGTTAAAATGTATTACAATTGAATCTTTTACAAAGGCATAGAAACATGTTGATGATGATTCTGGAAGAGGACCTGGAAGGAGCCCCAGCAGGTGAGGAGCCCTGAGGCTAAAGATTCGTCAGCTTTATAGTAAATCCAACTGATGTACTAGGCGTATGTATCAAGGAACTTGACTACAAAAATTCAGTAAATGTTTTGAGAACCTGTACTAGACAAACTGGGGGGATTTATGACGCACAGGGTACGGTGGAAGGGAACCTATTTATTTATACTTTCATCTTGGGATTTTTATCTATGTGAATATATTACCCGTTCAAAAAATAAGTAAATATTTTTAAAGAGAAATTTTAAAAGAAACCAATGAGACATAGTTCCTACTCCCAGTTTGATAAGCTTTCTCAAATTGCACAGGGTTGAAAGAAGTAAAAATAACAGAGAGGTTCAAGAACCCTCAGGAATGAACCAAGATATATGAGAATACCTATGAGAATATTTATATCTATGAGAATATCTATGAAACTATTGGAGCATTCAATTCAGACTTAATTCTGAGCAGAAAGGAAGAAGAATGAAATGCATAGAGTAGAAGAGTAGGCAGGCAGAGCCATTGTGGCATTAGAAGCTTGGTCCAGTCACAAAAGTCCATTTATAAACTCTGGTGCAGAATGAGAGTCAAGCCATCTCAGATGCTAAGTAGGAATTCAGAAACTGGAAGGCCAGGCAAGGCCCAGTTGAATGGGCTGGACCAACGTGACCAGAGGGGGAAGTCTGCCTTTAAGTAAACTCTCACATGCCCCTGCTTACCATGCACTCACTAAACAAGCCAAGTGGTCCATTATTTGTCTTGTCTAGGAGGTAGCCTCACACCATAGGTGTGTGACAAACTTCCTCCTTTAGCCCTTTATGAGCTCCTGACCTACACTTATGCGAACGTAATAAAATAATTGTCATTTTAAGCCGCTACAGTTGGGCAATTTGTTACACAGCACAGTAGCCAGAACACTATACTTCATCCATTTATTTTCAAAGCAAGATACTAAGAATGTTGAGTATAAATTATTTTGAACCAAGTTAGAACATTTTTGTCCAAAGGTCTGGAGGAATTCCCTTAGTGTGTTATGACATGTTGTTAGATGAGTGGATAGATAAGTAACACAGCCCTCAGAGAGTAGCAGTTGCTGTAACCTCCAAGAAGCAGAGCGTATGCCAGTCCTCCTGCACAACTGCATTCGAACCATGCTGAGCTCCCAGGGCCTCGGCAGCCTTGCTGTGCCCTCTTACCTCTAACCTATGTGCGTGCTATCCCTTTTGCCAGGAGTGCGCGTTCTCCTTTCTCCTACAGCTTCTTGTGTACTATTTCCTTTCTTCTATGTTTCATTTCTTCGATTACTTCTGTCCTCTCATCACCACCTTCTTCATCTAAATCTACTTGGCACCACTTCCTCTAGCAAACATTCTGTATCCAGCTCTACACAGGGTAAGTGCGCTTTGCTTCTCTAATTTTATAGCCCCCTGCTTTTCTCTTTGTGAGCAATCACCACTTGCATGTTAACTGCCTATCTGCATATCTCTTTCACAAAATTATAAAATCCCTGAGGATAGGGACAAAGTCTATTTTATTGTGGTACTACCAAAGCTCTAACATGCACCTAGAATTTAGCTCATAGTGTGTGCTCAATATTTACTGACTAAAAGGATGAATGAACTATAATGTGCCCTTTAATACTGCAGGGATCCACTTAAGTGACCCTTTACCCCACTTCATTTTTTTGTTAGTATGCAGCATTATGGACTAAATATTTGCGTGTCCCTCTCCCCATCACCCCGCTACAAATTCACATGTTGAAATCTTAACCTTCAATGCAATGGTGTTGAAAGTTATAGCCTTTGAGAGATAATTAGATTATGAGGGGGGAGCCCCCTTAAATGGGGTTAGCCCCCTTATAAAGAAAGATATCAGAGAGTTCTCTTGCTCTCTTTCTACAATCGGAATATACAACAAGAAGTCAGCAGTCTGCAACCAGAAGAGGGTCCTCTCCAGAATCTGATCATGCTGGCACTCTGATGTTGGACTTCCAACCTTCAAAAAACTGTGAAAAATAAATTTTTATTTAAATGATACAGTTTATAGCATCTTGTTATAACACCCCAAGCTAAGACAGTGTATATTGACCAAATGGGACTGAACCATTATTCCATTCTCAGAGAAGAGGAGAAACCATTCTGTGAACAAATACCAAGACTTGGGCCCGTGAAAGCTACTGGATAATCTTTATATTGACCTGGTTCCTGATATTTTATGACCAACTATAATGGGCTGATAATAAAGTGATACCCCCAATTCTGTTGGAAGTAGTATAACTTCAGAAGGATCTGCCCACACTCTCCTTCAGGATGCTTTTAAATTAAGCCTAGGCCAGTGTGGGCCATGCCCTGCCTATCTCCACAATTTAGTCCTTCAGGTGGCTATGGTAAAGGAGAAGTCCTGGCCTACAAAAGCATGGCCACGCTGACTCTGATTGAGGCTAGGCAAGGCTGCACAGCAGCATGGGAAGGATGCAATCCTTAGTCAAACTACCTGGTCCAATTTTTGCTCAGCAACATATTTCCCATGGACTGGGGAAGCTGTACTCATTGATTGCTATGGTCTGAATGTTTGTGTTCTCTCCAAATTCATAGGCTGAAACTTAGTCACCAAAGTAATGGTGTTGGTAGGTGGGACATTCTGGAAGTGATTAAGTCATAAGAGTAGAACCCTAGGAAATGGGATTTGTTCCCTTTTAAAAGAGGCCCAAGTGAGCTGTTTCAATTCTTCCATCATCTGAGGTCACCACTAAAAGGCATCATCTATGAACAAGGTAATGGGTCCTTACCAGGCACCAACTCTGCTGCTACCTTGATCGTGAACTCCTTAGCTTCTAGAACGATGAGAAATCAAGTTCTGTTGCGTCTAAGCTACCCAGTTTATTACATTTTGTTATAGCCTGAAAACAGATGAAAAAAATGATAAAATGAAGAAAATGGTCATAGCTACATCACTAGAACGTTCTTGAGATACATTAGCTGATAAATGGGTAAAATGTAAAGACTTAATGAGGTATGGATAAGACATGGTAAAAACATTAGTAAAGGTTGAAGGACATGATCTCTATTAATACAGCAAATAAGTGGCTCAGCCATTTACCTATAGCCTTGAGCCAGTCACTTTATCATCTTTGCACCTTTCTGTTCAAATGCAAAATGGAGGTAAAAGTTGTATCTACCTATACAGGTTAATAAATGTAAAATGCTTAACCCAGAAACTAGCATGCACTAAATTTTCCTTAAAGATGAATGAAACACTGGTATGTATTCTTAAATGCCCTTTGAAAGTTTAGGAAGGTTTTGTTTGTTTGTAAGAATTAAAAGAGGCTTCATGATGAAGGAGGTATGTTGTCTGTGTTTTGTTTTATTTTATTTTATTATTTTATTTAGTTAGTTATTTATTGTGTGAGACAGCCTTGTTGTCCAGGCTGCAGTGCAGTGGTGCTATCTTGGCTCACTGCAACTTCTGCCTCCCGGATGCAACTGATTCTCCTGCCTCAGCCTCCCGAGTAGCTGGAATTACAGGAGTGTACCACCACGTGTAGCTAATTTTTGTATTTTTAGTAGAGACTGGCCATGCTGGTCTTAAACTCCTGGCTTCAAGTGATCTGCCCGACCTGGTCTCCCAAAGTGTTGAGTTTACAGGCATGAGCCACCATGCCCGGCCTGTTGTCTTTGTTTTAAAAAGTAGGTTGCATTTGTACATAGAAAGATGAGGAGAAAAATCTAGGAAATTTTTTCTAACCTAGAGAATTAAACAGGTACACTTTGCTGGCCGGCACCATGGAATATGGTAGACAAGAAGCATTAGGGGTGGACGGAAGAGAGAGGTAATCTGAAGACTTTTGGTCAGTCCAACCCTTGGCATTTCATAGACTGGGACCCATAGAGGCAATATAGAAACTGAACCAGACCTTTATTCTGGAGAAATTTCCAGTAGATAATTAAAATTCAGTTTTTACTGCTTGGTCTAGTCTGTTAAAAAAAAAAAAAGAAAAAAAAGAAACAGTTTTGAAATTGTTCATCAAATGATCTGCCCAATTATCTTTACAATTGGAAAGATAATTACATTTTCTAAATCAAGTTCTCTCTCTCTCTCTCTCTCTCACACACACACACACACACACACACACACAATTTTACCTAGTAATTAATACAGAAATCCTATCCACCTTTTTGACTTTTCTACTCCACCCATATCCCCCCAACCCAGGTCAATTTCAGCCACTCCAAACAAAAAAACTAGCTGATAGAAGTGTAACTCAAACAAATTATTAACAACAACAGCAACAACAATAAGATAAATGTTTATTGCATATCCCAATAGGCTTAACCAGCATTAAAATGATAAAGAAAACCTCATTCTATCTCATTGTCTACAGTTCTACTCTAAAAACAAAATGTGGTAAAGATAAGAAATATTTTTTAGAAAGTCAGTAAACAAACAAAAAGTCCCCTGGAGTGTATTAGAGTGTTTACCACTGGGAGAGAGCTGCCCTCTGAAGAATAAAGGCAAATTGCTGGCTTTTCTGAGCCTCATTGATGGAGAGAGAGAGGAAGAATTAAGACAGCTGCTCTTGTCTTAGTTGGACAAGCTGCTAACAGGAAACTGTGGGTGGTATGTCTGCTGAGTATGACTTCTCAGAAAAGTGGTTCCTCCAGTTTTCGGGTTCCTGGAGGCCACATGACAGGTTACTTCCTAGCAGTCATTCTGAAGACTTTGGGGTCAAGAGCAGCCCTGGCCCCCTATCCCTACTGCTATCTTACATTTCCTGTGCTTTGGGGCTTTTCACCTAATAAATGATTGTCCTTTGAGTAAAAACACACTCTCCCAAATGCCAAATATATTTTAGTGATGAACCAGTGCAGCAATGGCCCTTTGAAACTTAGAACAGTTCTCACTGAAAAATAGTACATTCTTATGACTTTAACCTAGGGTCTTCTATGCTGGTTTAGCTTAAATCCTCTGTTATCTCATTGTGGAAAACTCGCTTTTGTAGAGTTCCTCTAACTTTCTGCAAAAGCTTCAAATATGTGTTGTTTTTGGTCCTCCTTGTTCATAGAGTCTGACTATGAAAATGGAAAGAATCTTAGGGATTTTTAAGGTAGTCTAGCACCTTAGACTAGTCCAGATTTGACTTCCCCAAGCAACATAATTCAGAGAGTTTTTCAAATAAATGATGCTATGATCCTATCTGGGCATCGCCCCAGGAGACAAGTGTCAGAGGTCCCTCAGACTTCTGGACCCAGACTCTTTGCACTTACTGCAAAGCCTTACTGTCTCCAGAACACTTCCTTTCTGCTCTCCCTCTCCATATTGTATTAGGATTCTGTTATTCCTACCAACATCCTATCTCCTTCATGCCCATCAAGTCTTGCTAGTAGGAATGCTGAGATCAGTCACTTACGGCTCAGTTTGAATTTGAATCCCTATACTCTCTGTAAGGAAGGAGAAGATTTGCTTCTGACTTGGATAATTTTAGATTCTTCTTATTTATATGACCAAGAAGAGAAGCCTAAGAGGAAGCCTCAAAATTCAACCACAAAAACATTTGCTCACTTGGCCCAAACATAAGGCAGATATTGAATATGGTGAAACATGGGCTGGAGAGAGTTGGAAAATCCTCTTCTCCCTATGCCCTGGGTCCCTTCTCAGCAGGGACAGCCAAGTTGTTTCCAGATGACAGCCAACCAGTCTTGACACCCTGTTCTCATGACACACTCAGGTCCTTCACTGTTTCTGTTTATTCCTGACTATCTTTATGCCAGTTGGAAATCCTGCTGCCGCAGAAACTAAAAATGACTCAAAAGTACTCCCTCTCTTTCTTCCAAAAGGGTGTCTCTGCACAGCCTGTTCTGTGACCATCACATGACTCCACATTTGCTCATCTGTTCTTATCTGCCATCAAGTCCTGTAGGTCTTTCTCTGGAATCCTCTCCCCATCTCATTGCTCTTTCTCGTCTTTCCACAGCCTGGTTCTGAGACAGAGGGTGGGAATTTCTCATCCCAAATGCCTCATCTGGGCTTGCAGAAGTTAGTGCAAAGACAGATTATGAAATCTTCATTGTCAGTTCTTGGTCTTCCCATCCCCTTTGAGACCCTTCTTCCAGTGGGAAAATTATGTAGGCACAATATGTATGCATACAAGTATTCTCTTATGTGAGTTTTGGTGTTACTAATTTAGCCACACAGTATGACCTAAGAAGGACAGGAATTAAGCCCTAAATATTTCCTCATCATCGTAAAATATTTTTCTCCATTCCCAATATAATGTCCTAGTTCAGGCCTTCATCATTTTTTTTTTACCTGAAACTGGTTTCCTGAGCAGCCTCCGTGCTTCTCACCTGCCTTTAGCCTCTTCTTTCTCCATATGTCATACTACCACTGCTGTAATCTACCAAAAATGCAAGTATGACTATTAGTGAATCCCCTGATTAAATGCCTTAGCACCTGTAGGATACAATTTAAGACCCCTAGCAAGATATTCTACTTCCTCGGGAGTTGTCTCCTGCTCTACCCCAAGTTGCACTTCAGGCAACAGGGACTGTATACACCTGATAGTACTTCTTGACCACTCCATGCTGAGCCTCTACTTCTCCTGGATCCTCCTCCTAGAATGGCATTCCCTTGGTTCTTTCCTGCAAAATTTATATTCATCTCCACTCTGGCATCATTTAATTCTGAAAAAAAAATTTACGTAGACTCATAACATCCTACATGTAATTCCTTTATAATATTTGCCACTTCATGTTTTTATTAAAATGTTTTCAGTTATTTTTCTATTCACAAAGTGCATTTATAGCAGATGATTTGAAAAATACAGAAAAATATGAAAAAAGACAAAGGAAATTATTCAGAGAGAAATATACTAACATTTTGAGGTATATTTTCCAATGTTTGTTTCTAAGTATATAGTCACATTTTTCTCTATCTTGTTCTCTTTCACACAACACACCTATATAAACACAAATGTAGGTATGCTAAATCTTATATATTTTGCAACTACTTTTATATTTTACTTAAAAATATGAGTGTTGTTAGCCTTAAGCTTAAGAGAGTAAGCTCTTGGAGGAACAACAAGTGTGTGTGTGTGTGTGTGTGTGTGTGTGTGTGTGTGTTTGTGTGTGTGTGTAGGTATGTGCGTGAGAGAATGTGTAAAACAAACACATAAAAACATCTAGCTGAGTGAATAGTATATAATAGACTCTAATTATTCATTGAACTAATTTATTAACAACAGTGAAAGAGACACAGGAGAAAGAAAGAATATGGGATAAGCTGGAGCACGTGGAAGGTAAAAAGAGATGAAGAGAAGACAGCCCACCATTTGGAAAGTATTTATGACTTTTAACGTTTTTATGTACCCTATAGTTGATCCTCACAATAGCCTTCGGTGTTGAGCTTCTGGGTTTAAGTAATTCTCTTGCCTTGCCATCCCAAACTGCTGGGATTACAGGCATGAACCACTGTGCCTGGCCACGATTGCCTTCTGAAGTACCTAAAGGAATTTTTTGCAAATCAGAGAGGTTAAGTGACTTGCCCTAGGTTGTGCACTTTATAAGTGGCAGAACTAGTTTTTCAAATTCATAAACTATGTACTTACATTACTTTACACAGCTTCTGGAGAAAAAAGGCAGCAACATGATCCCTACCGAGGTCTGGGAGCCTGAAATGGTATCCACACTGCCTGGCCTGGTACCTGGCACAGGGTACTAAAACGGTGATTGTTGAGCACAACTAAAAAGCAGAAGAGAGAAAGAACAAACAGTAGACAATAGTGAGTATACAAGGTAAGACACCACAATCCACTTTTCTCTATCCTCACCATGCTCGTTTGATCTGAAAAAGCCTCCTAAATGATCTGCCTCCTGCCATTCAACACCCTTTTCATCCATCTTCCATAAACACAAATTGATCATGACAAATGATGTATTGGTTCCCTTTGCTCTTGGGAGAATATTCAGAATATTCTCCTAGCTTAAAATGTTCTTCATGATGGAACACTTCTTTTCCATCTTGATAGCTCATTTCTCTTTCTCTTGTACATGCCACTCAGGCATATTCAACACCTCTAAATCCCCAAAAGTGCTGAAACATTCTTTTCTCTGCTCTTCCTGGATAACTGTTATTTTGATAATTTTTTTTACTAATTGTTCTTAGTTTTCTATTGCTGTGTAACAAATTACCACAAATGTAGCAGTTTTTAACAGCATGAATTTATCTCACAATTTCTATAGGTTAGAAGTCTGGCACAATGTGGTTGGTTTATCTTGTCAAAGTCTCATTAGGCTAAAATCCAGGTAGTATCCAGGACTGCAGCTCTCATCTGGGGCTTATGGTCTTCTTCCATACTCACTGGATATTGGCAGAATTCAGTGCCTTATGGCTGTGGGACTGTGGTCCCTATTTCCTTGCTGTATGGTCCTCTTTCTCTTCAAGCCAACAATGGTGCCTTTAATAATCCTTGTGCTTGGACTCTGATTTCTGCTTCTGCCTTCTGTTTTAAAGATTCATGTGATTACATTAGGCACATCTGGATAATCAAAGATACTCTCTCAATTTTAAGGTCAATTGCTTTGTAACATTACATCTACAAAATCTTTTTGCCATTTAATGTAACCTATTCATGGACATAAACATCAGAGAGTGAAGTCCACAGGGAGCCAACATTCTGCCTGCCACAATTATAGCATCAAATTTGGCTTAGGGGCCCTTGTTATAAAATTCATGCTCATTTATTTCTCTGCCTCCATTTCTAGAGTATAAGTGTCACGATGTCAGTGACTATGTCTACCGCACAAATCTGATGTGTTGGAGCTGGCTAGTACTAGCTAACAAGTGCCTATTATTAAATTTTCAGGAATTTTTCGATCTGTTTGTTAAACATAGCTATTATTTAAAAAACAAATTATATTCTCAAAAGGTAATAAATGCTCTAATTCATTACCTGTTTATTCTCATAGTGTTTACTATGATTTATTCTCTTGAAGTTATTTTCCCTGATTCAGTCTCTATGTGAAGTTATTTTCCCTGATTCAGTCTCTATGGTGGAAATACTATCTATTGATGGACTACTGCACATCTTTTCAACTTTCTGTTCAGTGCCGTTATTAGGTTGGTGCAAAAGTAATTACAGTTTTTGCCATTACAATACATTATGTTGGTAGCTTGAAATTGACAATATTGGGTGTATTTATACTAAATAAATCAGCACCACTAGTTGACATCTTGATGTATTATTTATTTGATTGTTCAGACTTAAGAAAATGATGGTGAAAATGTTAACAGCACAGATTAAGCTTAAAGCAGGTCATGTGTATAGCCATTACACAAAAACTTAAAGAAATATTATTCTTCCAGTATCTAAAACCTATATTCAGCAAAGAAGCAGGTCATGATATTGACAAACAAAGGAAGTTACAACTTACTGCCTGATTTTACTTTAATCTTAGTTATTAATACAAAAAAAAATCAAGTAACATTCTTATGTGAACTATATTCATTCATCAGATACAACCATAGCTTGGCTAAAAATACAATAGTTTAGCAAAAAAAAAAAAAAAAAAAAAACTGTGGAAACAAAATGGCTACATTTAATTTAAAATAAAGAGTAAATTGTACACTATACATTCTTTACATCAATATTTTATATTAAAAAGTATATGTTTATGTATGTGTGCATAAACATACATTTTTACACCATCATGAAACATTTACCAGCCCGCCACTGAATGCACTGAATATACCCCTAGAGCTCATCACAATGCTTAGCACATACGGGGTGCTCAGTAAATGTTTAATGAATGAATGAATAGAAGCCATGGTCTACATAATTGACCAGAGAACACAGGCTAGGTGGAAAGGGAATAGAGGTCAGAAAAGAAGCAACAGTTTGGGGAAGTTGAGAGGATTCCAAGAACTAGAGATCAGTTGAGAATTTCTATAAGATTCCACAGAAGTTATAAAGTGGGAGACCAAAAAATAATTAAAGGAGCTCTGACAAGACAAAGCATCTTAGGAATTAGAGAAAGCTAGGAACTAATCACGTGCGACGCCCTGTGCTGTTAGTCCACTTTGAGTTAATACTTTACAGTCCTCACAAAACCTTCATTTATCCTCATTTTATAGGCAAAGAAACTAGGTAATTAAGGTTAATCAACTTGCCCAGACTCAGTCAGGTAGTAGATGGTAGAGGCCAGAGTGTTCTAAACCCAAAGCCTGCACTCTTGAGGGCTACACCAAATGGAAGTGGGAACAAGGCTATGAGGAGTTGTAATGCAAGAACTTACTACTCACAGTGTGTTCTGAGGAACAGAAGAGGGGGTTTTTGTTAGAATGTTGATTTTCAAGCCCTACCTCAGATCTACTGAATCAAATCTGTCTTTTTTTTTTTTCTGTCTTTTACAAGATATACTGGAAATGCCTATGCACCTTGACTTTGAAAACCACTAGTTTAGGAGGCAGTTGTATCAGCAGGTAACCACATTGCAGATGGTCACTAAAGTCAAAGAAGTAAAGAAGTACTATAACATATATTATAAGACTGAACTTGCCCAAGTAAAGTGAGGGTGCTCCTTCTAGCATGTGGTATATTAAAATCACCTAGAGACCTTTGTAAAATATCAGGGCATTAGCAAATTTAAAGTGATTCCGATATATAAACAAGGTTGAGAACTTATCAGGAGCATCACATTAGCCATGCCATTCCTCTCAGATGTGAACAGTAGCCCCTACTTATCAAAACAAACAACGAAGCAAATGTCTGTGGATCTGACTTGAGAGGCTGAAGCATCTCCTCCCCAGGATATAATCACTCTTATGCCTCACAGTGGTTTTCTAGCCTTGCTCTTTACACAATAACCCTGCCTTCCAACCCCAGAAACAGACTGGCTCATAGGATTTCACATTTCATGTGCCCCTCACCTGGCACTCCCTCTTTTCTCCTTGCCACCAGGCCACATCCTTTCCTTCCACCAGCCCACATTTATTTCTAGACCTAAAATGATTCCTTAATGTCGGCCTTTTATTTTGCTCACATGACATCATGCCACTCACCAGGATTAAATTGTACCAAAGATCCTTGGAAACAAATTCTACAAAATAAATAGAATTTAGGGAGGGTACACAGTTCTGTTTGTTCAAATCAAGTATTCTCCTTCAAAAAAAAAAAAAAAGCCACTAAAGCTAGTTTCCTCTATCTGGATCCTCTGCTGTGCAGTAACAATACAAGGCCCACAAAAGAGGGCTGAGTTCCTTCCCACATGCACTACTTTTTCTCCAGTAATAGATTGTATTCTGGTTGACTGCCAGGCAACAATAGTCGACTCATGCTGGTCGGCTCTCAACACAGGTCTCTGAAGAAGAGGGGGAAAAGGGCAAATTGATGCTTCTAGTTTTCTCTCAATAATCCCTCCCCAGGGCTCAGGTTCACATGTGGACTTCTGTTACTACCCTTGTTTGATCTCTTTAAAGAGGTCCCTTGTCTCCATTTGGATGACATGAAGACTCATAAGAACAGCAATAGGAACACTTAAGAGCTTCTTGTCACATGATAAACAGTCTGATTAGATCTTCTGGTTTAGTGACTTCCTCTTCGCTCTCACCAGCTACTGAAAGTGTGGCCAGTCACTTTGATTGGGGATGTAATTGATTCTTTGGACTTTGCTCCATTCTTAACAGTATTCCAATACTGTAACTAGATAGTGGGCTGTATAGACTGAAAAATGGTTTTGCTAAGCGTAATGGGAATTGTTTCCAAGTTATCCTTTCATTGTAAGAATTCACTAAGGCATGCAAACCAATTTCATTTATTTCTTCTTCTGTTTCTCAGAAAAGGGCCTTTTTTTAGCAGGGTAGTGGTGGGGAGGATGGTGATAGCTTATATAAATTCCAGAAAACAAGGGATGGAGATGAAAGATGTTTAAAACAAGCAAATCAAAACAGTCTCTAAGAAGGAAGTCAAGTAAAATTCTTTTTGACATTTGAAAAGCTTTAGTTCTGATTTACGCCCAAACTTGTACTCTGTTACTTAAAATTTTCTGCATTTAGCTTATACCTTCTAGGAGCATAGATACTCATCTCCATTCATTGATTCATGCATACATACATTTAATCACTATTTCATTCATTTATTCAGTAACATTTATTGGATATTTAATAGAAACGAAGGGTTCAGCATAAACAAAAATAAGGCATGTTCCCCAACCTCAAGTAGCTCAGAATCTAAAGAAGCAGATAATTTCTAAATTGTCTAAAACTTATACAGGTGCTAAAATGTAAAATCTCTGGAAAATACAGTGGGAATGCAGCAAATATCATGATCAACTCTGTAGGGGCAGCAGTAGCAGGGTGGATCTTTTTTCTTAGTAAAGAAAGAAGAAAATTCCGGAAAAGAAAAAAAAAAAAGAGCTTCAGAACCAATTTTCTATAATCAAAATAGAGGTGCTCAGATTTTGTCTAGTGCTATCTTTTATATGAAACTCATATGTCAATTGGGGTAAGCCTTCTGCTTAAGCTAAGGCTACTCAGAACCCCCAGGCCATAGGCAAAGCCTTTTCTAAGAGTTCTATGAATCTCTGGAGGATCTGGGTTTCTATTATTACTTCTAGTTCTGAGCTCCTGCTCCCATAAATCAGTTCTATTTATGAATTATTTCATCTTCCTTGAATGTTGCCCCTGACTTACACCACTTACACTCAGATATGGACTTTCAGGTTTTTTCCTTGATCTTAAAAAATATCAACAATAAGATCATGCCAGTATGGTGCTTGTAACTGTAACATCAGTGTAGCGGGCAAAGAACCGAATCCCTGTGTGAACCAATCCTATATTTTAAACAATCCACCCCTTGTCTTTTGTCCACCCAGGCACACTGGTGTCACGTGCTCTTTCTTCATCTCAGTGGCTTCTCTCTTTCTCTTCCCTATGATCTTTTTTAAAGTAGGCTTCCAGGATTGCTCCTAGCAACTCCAAATGCTTTTCATGCCATGCTGAGTAATGCAGTACTCACCAGCTCCAATCCCAAAAGTCAGCTCAAGGACATTTTTGCCTATTCAAACTTCTCTGGTGTTTAAGCAATCCTGGGAACAAAGTACCTTTGTTCCCAGAAGAAATGCTTCTGCTATGAACAGACATTTCTCAAAAGAAGACAACCATGCGTCCCACAAACATATGAAAAAAAGCTCATTATCACTGGTCATTAGAGAAATGCAAATCAAAACCACAATGAGATGCTATCTCATGCCAACTAAAATGATGATTATTAAAAGTCAGGAAATAACAGATGCTGACGAGGATGCGGAGAAATAGGAATGCTTTTAGACTGTTGATGGGAGTGTAAATTAGTTTAACCATTGTGAAAGAGAGTGTGATGATTCCTCAAAGATCTAGATACCATTTGACCCAGCAATCCCATTACTGGGTATATAACCAAAGGATTATAAATCATTCCATTATAAAGATACATGCACAAGTATGTTTATTGCAGCACTATTTACAATAGCAAGGACTTGGAACCAACCCAAATGCCCACCAATGATAGATTGGATAAAAAAAATTTGGCACATGTATACCATGGAATACTATGCAACCATAAAAAAGAATGAGTTCATGTCATTTGCAGGGACATAGACGAAGCTGGAAGCCATCATTCTCAGCAAACTAACACAAGAACAGAAAACAAAATACCACATGTTCTCACTCATAAGTGGGAGTTGAACAGTGAGAACACATGGACACAGGGAGGGGAGCATCACACACTGGAGCCTGTTGGAGGGTCGGGGGAAAGGGGAGGGAGAGCATTAGGACAAATACCTAATGCATGCGTGGCTGAAAACCTAGATGATGGGTTGATAGGTGCAGCAAACCACCATGACACATAAATACCTATGCAACAAGCCTGCACATTCTGCACATGTATCCCAGAACTTAAAGTAAAAAAAAAAAACAGGATGCTTCTAATACCATCTACTTTTCTTAAAAAGTGCTTATCAATTTCTTCCAAGCAACATTACAACCAATACTCTTCATATTTGAGGATGATGTTACTATTCATCAAAACCCCTTTTGGCCGGGCATGGTGGCTTGTGCCTGTAATCCCAGTACTTTGGGAGTCCGAGGTGGGCAGATCATGAGGTCAAGAGATTGAGACTATCCTGGCCAACATGGTGAAACCCCGTCTCTGCTAAAAATACAAAAATTAGCCGGGCGTGGTGGTGGATGCCTGTAATCTCAGCTACTTGGGAGGCTGAGGCAGGAGAATGGGGTGAACCTGGGAGGCAGAGGTTGCAGTAAGCCAAGATCATGCCACTGAACTCCAGCCTGGTGACAGAGGAAGACTCCGTCTAAAAAAAAGAAAAAGAAAAAGAAAAGAAACACACACAGACACACACACACACACACACACACTTTCTTTTCTTCCTACTTTTGTTCTGGTATTCTTTGGAGATGGTTTGGAAGAAATCCAGTTCCATTACTGTAGATCTATGCCTCACTTGGAACTCTAAACATTGTTAATCTGATCATGGTTTTGTTAAATCTAAAAACCCCAAACACCCCAGGAACAAATATTACTCACCAATTATGGTATTAAAAACGAGCCACTGTCTCTGAGTTCATTTACTTGTTCTATAAACATCAATCATGTACCATGCATTAAGTTAATCTTTGTTCTGCTCTAGAAGAGCTCACAGTCTAACCAAATACAAATTCCAAAAAAGCTTTAAGGAAAGGCAACATCTTTGGAAGTCATTAATAGCCTCTCAAGGGGATGGCTTTAATGGGCAATCGTTTTTGGGGGCCTATTTCCCATTCATTAGTTAAAACATTGATTCGATGCTTTGCCATTGTGCCTCATACATGTTCTATCTCCTGCGATATAATTGGCAGTAATTTAGGAGTATCCTCTGAAAAGAAAAAAAATTTGTAGAAATGTAAGTTATAAGACTCTTTCCCCCAAATTGTGACTTATAAATTCCTCTTTTATATACTCATAGGGCCTAGAACATTATATAGTATGTTATAATTATATTATAATTGTTACATTATATTATAATTGTGCAATTACCTGTCTGTCACCTCCCCTAGAAGTGAGCCCCTGTGGCAGGTTATGATTTATCCAAATTCAGTTCCTAGTGTAGTGTTTGAAATTGTCGGTGTACTCATAGAAGACCTGGGAAAGAAAAGGAAAAGGAAGGGAGGGAGAAAGTAAGGATGATGACTATTATTAGTGTGAGTCAGATTATGCTGCACAATTTCTTCTTTTTGGCACCTGGGAGGCTCCCCGTTCAAAGGTGTGGTCAGTCTTACACAGAATTTGCAGATGGCTCAGCACAAGGACCTCAGCTGTCAGCTAAATCAAGATGAATATTTTGTAAAAACTGGTATTAAATGCCTTCTGTTAGATTGGGCAAATAATACTGAAGTCTTGTTAATATTTTATGTTAAATTCTATGACCTGATACTCCATAAATATCATAGCTGCTAGAAACAATACTAAGATTCTAACCTTAGGTTTTGTTCTGTTTTGTTTTAAATTTAAGATGTTATCGATTTGTCATATCTTAGTGCTGAATTTTGTGCCTGCAAAATTCAGATGTTGAAGCCCTAACCCCAGTACCTCAGAATGTAACTGTATTTGGAGATAGGAACTTTGAAGAAGTGATTAAAGTCAAATGCTGTCAGGGTGGGCCCTAATCCAATCTGACTGGTGTTCTTATAAGAACTGGAAATTTAGACAAATGAAGAGATGCCAGGTGTGTGCATGCAGAGGAAACACCATGGGAGTAGTCAATGAGAAGGCAGCTATCTTCATTCCAAGAAAACAAGCCTCAGAAGAAACTAAACCTGCTGACACGTTGATCTTGAGCTTCTCATCTTTAGAACTATGAAAACAAGGCTGGGCCTAGTGGCTCACGCCTGTGATCCCAGCACTTTGAGAGGCTGAGGCTGGTGGATTACCTGAGGTCAGGAGTTCGAGACCACCCTGCCCAACATGGTGAAACCTTGTCTCTACTAAAAATACAAATTTTAGCCAGGGTTGGTGGCAGGCACCTGTAATCCCAGCTACTTGGGAGGCTGAGGCAGAAGAATTACTTGAATCCAGGAAGCAGAGGTTGCAGTGAGCTGATATCACACTACTACACTCCAGCCTGGGCAACAACAGCGAAACAAAAACATGAAAACAATTCATTTCTGTTGTCTCAGCCACCAACCTGTGCTATTTGGTTATGAGAGCCCTAAAAAACTAATACACTTAGCATTGATCTCAAGCTATAATCATTGGGACTAATCCTGGCTCTTCCACTATCCAGCAATTACTTTTTAAAATTAAATTAAAAAATTAACTTAAAAAGTTGAGAATATCCATCATGGATGACACTACTAAAAAACAAACAAACAAAAAAGAAAAAAACAAAAACACAAAAAAGAATAAATAAATGAATGGCATGAGTTACAAAGTACAAAGATCGAAAAAAAAATTGGAAGTTAAAATTGTAAAGAAGTCTACCTGTATGGTCCTGGATAAATCTCTTATCTTAGGAGGATCTGAGTTGTCTCTTTTCTACAATAAGTGAGATCATGAGAGGAAGAAAGAGGCCCTCACTGCTGGGGAGTCCTTACCGTACTCAGTTCCCCATCACACTGAGAATCTCCCCTCCTCATAGTTTCCATGCAGAACCCCTGAAGAGGGAGGGGCCTAGGGAGCCCCTCCTTGTCATAAACCATCAATAAAGTCTGCTGTGCTCAGCCAAAAAAAAAAAAGAAAGTAAAAATATAAGAAGACCTTAGAATCAACAGATGGCACATGTTTGTCTTGACTTAAAGATATGATTAGAAACCAACATTGTTAGTCTGAGAGAAAAGTTGCAAATCTATAATGCAATTGTATTTTATCACAATAGGCTAGGTTGTACCACATTTAAAAACAACATCCAAATCTCAGCATCCAAAAAATAATTGATTTATTTCTCTTTTTCATTGTAAATTTCAAGTCAGTGCAGCTCATACTAGTCACTCAGGCATCCATGCTGATAAGGGTTTAATCTTCAACAATTACTTTGCCAGAGAAAGAGATGGGGGCAAATTAATCATGGCTCTTAAAATTACTGCTCAGAAGCAGCCATATGCCACTTTCATTCAGATTTCATGAGGAAAAGTAAAGCACATGGGTATGCCTAACATCAAAGTGAGTGGGGGTCCAATTTTTCTATGTGATGAAAAGAACAGGAATGAAATATTTGTCAATAGACTGCTGATAATTGCCAGCTAAACTGGTGAAGGATGCTCACAAAATTTGATTGTGTTTATGGGTGAACATAATTTGGAAATTTCAATCTATTAAGCCTAGGAAACTCTGCTTGAAACTTGAAAGAGTTAATTTAACCACAAGAATGAGGAGACGGAGAAGGAGGAGGAGAGTTATCTCTTATATTAAGAAATAAATTCATGAAGTTCTTTGCCTCAAGAGTTGCTACAGAGTAAAAAATGCTTCAGAAAAAAGTCTAAATTAGTACATGAAATTGACTCCATGTCAACTGAGAATTAAAAATTTTAAGATATCTCAACATCCCTAGTAGCTGAATCACTCAGTTGTTTTTTTATTTGTTGTTTTGGTTGGTTGGTTGGTTAGTTTTGTAAACAAGTAAGCTTGGTACTAACACAATATGCTAGTTTAGTGGTGACAACATTACTGAGTATCCATAAAAACAAATATGATGTGTCTTGAAATTTGAGTTTTCTGTTAGCTCATGTTTTATCTATTCGATCTGTGATAGAAGACAGTCCACTTTGTAGCCTAAAATACATTGGAGGTAAAAAATCCAGGGAAGCCACTCTCATCATTGTTTGGTATATAAATTGCTCTGAATGCCTATTAAGTGCAGTCTCTCTGCTAGGCACTTTTCATACACTATCAAGTGTACTCTTCTCCTCAACCTAGAGTTGTAAAGTGCAGTGATCCTGAACTGTTCTCAAAGGCTTATGGGTCACGATTCATGGACATGCGACATGAAACCATCCTCTGTCTCCTGGAAAAAATTAAGTTTGTTCAAGCCACTTGTGGATCTAATCTCGAATACAGTATCAAAGCCTTTCCCAATGATTACTTAGATAGGTAACAAAGAAATATTATAAAAGCATAAAGTCATCTTGCCCTTTTGAATTACTGATCAAATCATGTCCATGAACTATGAACTTGGGCAGACTTCTTTTAGTTTCCAATCCTCATCCTTAGAGAGGGAGGTGATCTTTTTAATAAGTCTTTGAAAAAAATTTTAAACTCTCAAGCAAAAGAAGGCCCAAAAAACATAAATAGGGAATATATATATGTATACACACAGACACAGACACACAGACACACACACACACACCCACACACTGACACACACACACATTTATCTTGAAATTCAAACTTAAACCACTTATCTTACAAAAAGAAAAAAAATAATAATTAATTTGTATGACAAAGGAAAGAGAGTCTCTTCTGCTCATTGTTGAAGAGCCCTGGAACAAGTGTTATTGGTTCAATGTTATAGATGAAGAAAGCGAGGTCAAGTCATTAACACAAAATCCAAAACTGATCTTTATTCACTTTCACTTTCTGAATCCCCATCTCCCTTTTTACTACTTTCTATCCACCTCAAACGCCTGCCTTTTCCTTCTCGCTGCCAGAATTTCTGAATCCAGGATCAGGGAAGTCCCCAATGAGCTGCATTCTCAAGAAATACTGATGCATACCTCCCCACCCTCAGGCTTTTCCCAGACCCTTCATTTGTTTCCTAAGGGGTTCTGACAGACTTTTACTTATTAATGTTTGTATCAGGGTTTATATTTTAAAACAAAATTTGAGATGGTGATTGCTTTTGATGAAACAAGGAATTCTTTGTGTTTGGACCAAGGAACTTCAATTGGAAAGAAATGGGAGTGAAGGCTTTTCTGGTGTCCTTGAAATCATACTACCACACTATCAGCTCTCATTGAGGGATAACTTTACTCTGATTCTTCTAATTCAGATATCAGAAATCTACTATTCAAAGATGATTACCCTTGAGAAAGACTCTTAAATTAGGAAATTTAAACCAAAAGAAGAGTTTCAATAATATATGGCATGCAGGGAATGATTTCAGACACTTAATCCAACCACAATGTTTAAAAGCAGAGAAAATCCATGAATACTCCTGCTGTCATCGACTCAGAGATGAGTCATCTACTTTCTTTGTTTTTTTCTGTCAGTCATTTAGCCTGTGGCTCTCCTCTAATTAAAACTCCCACAGATGTTTCCAGACTGGCTATTGCAGTCTTTCGTCACAGCTCACTGAATCTCCACATTGTATACAATATGATCTCTTTTAGTTGGTGCTCAGAAGCATTTGAACACAAGACTGGCATAAGGATAATCAGAACTGATCAGAGGCAAATCTGTAGCTAAAGATGTTGTATCCAAAGGAAATCAATGCCTACCAAAATTTCCCCTATGCTTCAGTTAAAGAAAGACAGGAAAACAAATAGAGAAACTACTTTCTAGCAAGTTTTGATCCTGCCCTCATTTTCCCATGGCTATGTGGCACAGCAGAAAACACTTCAGTTGAATTTCCTTGTTGGTACTTGTCTGGTCTCTTTTATTTTTCCCCAGTGTTGCAACTTGATTACCTAAGCCTCATCAATCCACTTAAACAAGCATAAATGGGAATTTCCACTAAACACATTTCCAAGGAATATTCAATATCGGTCATTGAAGTGAATTATCTAATGTATGAAAAATGAAGCAGCTGTGAATTATCTAATGTATGAAAAACACTAGTTAACCCCTTTCACTATCATCACCCTTCTATTCTAGCCTTTTAATGTTCAGAGAAATATTTAGAATATTCCTCTTTTCTGAGAGCTCTATGTACATGTAAAAAGCTAAATCAAATAGATGAGTCTAGTAACCCAATGTGATCGACAACGGGACTTTTTTCTGAAGCTCCCCCTTAGATGTGTGGGCTCTAGAGACTACAAGTTGACCCACAGCTTAACAAATTTCCATAGAAATTTACTATGAGCCACTGCAATGTATCATGGAAACATACATACAAAGGAGAAAAAAAAAATCTTAGTTCCTGCCCTTATATTTTTCACTCTCTCTCTTCACAGGAAGAGAGAAGTAAGAAGTAAAATAACCTGTAACTGTACTGGCGACTCCAGAAGGCAAACACTTCGCCAAGTGATATTAATAATAATCCTTAGAGAGAAGCATGAAGTGGACTGGTGCTTCTATGATGTTGATAATGTTGTGATTTTTTTTTTAATGTAGGCATGTTCAGTTTGTGCTTTTATGTGCTCTTTTCTTTATGCATTTCTATATGGATTTTGCATGTATTCTGTATTTCTATACTCTTTATGCATTACTTTAATTTTTAAAATGCTTTAAAGTCCCTTACATGAATTTCATATATTTAGCTCTCAATCCAGCATTGTTTCCCAATACCATCTTAGTGATATATTTACTACTTACCTAAGCATGTTTTTAGACAAGAGGGGATAAAAACAAATGAGCAGAAACCAAAACGATATTTCCTTACTTAAGTGGTACAGGGTGCCATGCACTGATCAGGCGTTAGGCCTTGAAAGCCATAGTGAAGGAAAGAAGTGTCTTGACCACGATAGCTCTCAAACTGAGACTTAGGGCTGGCTGTGCTGTGCTTTCAGGCACAGGGTTCAGGGTGTGAAGGAGTGAGGAAAGAAAAAAGAATCTGAAGACATCTAGGTGAAATATGTTCCTTCCATTTAATTACTAGCCCACACCATTTACTATTATTTTCTGCCCATCTGTTTCACATATTCTGCCCACCTGGACAGCCCAAGAGAGCATTCAAATTTCCCAAGCAGTTCTAGGCTCTTCCATTCTCACTGCTGCTCCGTGCATTTCAATCTTGCAGGTCAGCATCAAGCTGTGTGAGGAATCACCAAGCAGCCTCCCACATCTCCAAGCAGCTATATACGTGTGGTAAACACAAATCTATAGGCCAGGCTAGGTAATGCCCCACATCAATAAAACTATCTGCTATTATAGAAACTACGGAAAGGCTAGTGAACTCCTCATTAACCTTTTAAGTAATCCCAGTCAGCACTACCATCCTTAGTGCTGCAAGTTGACCCACAGCTCAATACATTTATAACCAAAGAGTAAAGACAAAAATTATAACCAGCTTTTATTGTTGAAGATAAAATGGTAACCTTCATGTATTTTAGGAGATGATAAAATACTTTCCTTAGGTCTTATCCTTTTCATTCCGTCTCCCTCCCTATCTCCTTACCTCCCTGTCCCAGCCATCTCCTCTGTTCCTGATTGCTATGTCACTGTGAATAACGCTGTGGTCCCTTGGACTATGAGGCATTCAGTGACAGTGCTTTTATCGTACTCATCTTGCCTGCACACTGCCTAACACAGTGCTCAAATCAGAGTCACTCAATAAATATGGGTTAAATAATGAAGAAAAACATATGAAGACCAAACTATATGAAATTAAGTATATTCCCTAAAACATAAGAATTAATTTAGTCTGCTAGAAACTTAGAACCCAGTATAAAATGTTAGAAATGTAAATAATCTTATATCTCCTTTAATATAACCCCCTTGTTTAACAAGTGAGAATGCAGATACCCAGAAAAGTCAGAGAGACAGCTGGGAAAAAGCCTCCCTCGAGGAATCACACCAGGTTCACCACCCTAGGAGCAGTCTTTTCTGATTAATTTCCCATTCTCATCACTTGAAGTTTTGGTATTGCCTCAGCCAGCCACCAAAATTTTCTCATGATTTTTTTCCCTCTGATTTGCTTTTTGTCAGTTAAGTAACTTTTGTTTTGCTTTGTTTTGTTTCATAAGTCAGACTCCTCTCAATAACCGTAGTGACCTTTTCTTAACCTTCCAGCTACTTCTCATTTGTTTTAAACATTCTCTAAGTTGCCTACATTCAACTGTTTATTCTTGTTTAAGAAAGAACGCTGTTAAAAACTGTGTCTATTAAAAGAGGGGTTGGAAGCCCTATCCCCAAATGTGATGTGAGTTAATGGAGACGAAGGAAAAAGGGAAGTGTCCCAGGCTGGTGAGGAAACTCACCAGAGCCTGGAGGATGCCAAGCATTCCCTTACGTGAGTTTTGGTGTTACTAATTTAGCCAAGTCAGATAGGACACACACAGGAAATCCTGATAAGCAGCCCCCAAAGACATTTTTTGCAAAATAATAAAAATAAATGAATGAGAGGGCTCATCTGGAACATCTTTCCAAAATGTAAGCAATGTAAAAGTGAAACAAGGTCTCAAGTTGGTAAATTCATTCAAATATTTATTTCTTCAACTAACATTTAGAAAGCATGTTTACTTTTACCAAATCTCATACCAGACAACTGGGTTATAGTAGAAAGAAATCAACCCTGTCTTCAAGGAGTTTAGGTTAAACGAACAGATAAAATTTCCCAGAAGTATTGATGTTGAGCAAGGGTCTAGGTTTATTTCAAACTGTCAATAAGAGTCCTAGCGTCAAAGAAAGCTGGTTCAAATCTTGCTTCTGCAAAGTGTCTTTATAGTAAAAACCAAAATAAACAAAAATGACAAAAAATTCTTAACTTGATAACAGTGTTAGTGTAGGTACTAGAAAGGAATGTCTGCTAAGTTTTTGATCTATTTACAAGATTTTAAGTTTGTAATACTATCATACATGTATCGGCTTTGTTGGCTAAACTCTAACTTCACTGATTGGGATGTTAATCAGAAATATTACTAATTGGTAAAGAACAATTCTTGGCCGGACGCGGTGGCTCAAGCCTGTAATCCCAGCACTTTGGGAGGCCAAGACGGGCGGATCACGAGGTCAGGAGATCGAGACCATCGTGGCTAACACACGGTGAAACCCCGTCTCTACTAAAAAAATACAAAAAACTAGCCGGGCGTGGTGGCAGGCGCCTGTAGTCCCAGCTACTTAGGAGGCTGAGGCAGGAGAATGGCGTAAACCCGGGGGCGGAGCTTGCAGGGAGCTGAGATCCGGCCACAGTACTCCAGCCCGGGCGACAGAGCGAGACTCCACCTCAACAACAACAACAACAAAAAAAAAATGAACAATTCTTAAAGTATAAAAAAGAATTAATGTTTTGCTCAGGCTTGAGACATTTGTTTCTTTCTCACTACCTAAAATTTCTCCTATTAGACGGTGAGACATATATAATGAAATTAGAACATATATTGTCTATCATGAATACAGATAGTGACTGAAGCTTTTCACTATCTGTGACTGGTAAGAATTATTAGTAAAAGTGAAAAATGACAGTATAAAGTGTTCAATGTTTGTTTCATTGTGTTACAAAGATACATAATCAGTGTCCTCACTGTGAGAATGTCAATGGTTTTCTGTTCTTTGCCACAACTTAGATGGACTATTCTCTCAACGAACATATTCTCTTCACTCTTGACTCTCATACTCAGGTATTATTTTCATCAGATATTATTTTACTCTGCTAGTGGCGAAAAGTACTGTGTAGTCAGAGAGATGTGGTTTTAATATCTGCCCCACCACTTAACCAGGTTTGGATATTGGAAAACTATTTAAACTTTCTGAACATCAGTTTCCCCATTTCTAAAATGGAAATAATTTGCCATCAAATAGAATTGTTTGAAAGTTACAAAAGGTTCGGTATATAATGTATTACTCTTATAAAGTAAGCATTCAATAAATTACAATTACTTTAATTATATCATCATTATCATTATCATCACCACCACCATCACCACCACTACGACGATCATCACCACCACCATCAGCAGCATCAGCATCATCATCATCATCATCATCATCATCATCATCCTTTTCAGCCACTGTGAGTGTTCTCTGCCCATCGCATGAAGAATACATCAAAGAATCTTAGGTTTGATTATTTGCTTCAAAACTTAGTAGCTTTGAAATGAGGGGAAATTATTTAATGTTCTTGTTTGAATTTCTCATCTATAAAATTGGGATAAAGAAAGAACTACATCACTGTGTTTAGTGACGACTAATTTAAGCAATATGAGTGAAGTGTCTACTACTGTATGGAGTAGGTTCTCACTAAATGACATTTCGTTTACACAATATTGGCATTACATTTGTTGATTTATAATGTCATTAGTGTGAGGCAGTCCCCTAGGGCCTGCTCATCCCTGGAGAAGGTGATCAAATCACATTACAGATCCTGCAAAACTGCAGACAGGATCAGGGTCTCTCATTAAGATTCATTCATTTAAGAAGTTCCATCCCATGAAATAATTTGTTTCTGGTGTAAACCAAGTGTAAATATATTAAAAATAAATGAAAAGGACAGTATGTATATATAGTAACTGAGTTCCATGTGTATGCCTAAGAGGGTAAAAGATAATGGTTAGAACATTCCTATGAATAGAGTCAAGGGGAAAGTTTCATTTGAGGTCCAGTTGGCTGCTAATTCCAAGACTCATTTCTCACGGGTACGCAAACTCCCTCACCAATTCCCTGGCTCAGTCCCACGCCCTGTGCATGGCTCCAGCCATTATGAACTACCTGCTGTTTTCTGATTATTTTGTGATCCTGCATTTCTATGCCTCTGTACCCTCTAGTCCCTCTATCACAAGTGGCTCTAGATCCCTTTCACTTACCTTTCTTCTCTCTACCTACATACCTTTTACAATTCAGGTGAAATATCACCTTCCTCTAAAAACACTTTCTTCCTTCATTCCATTAATCCTCTTCCTCTGTGTTTCTTTGGCCTCTATCTTGACCTTTACTATTGACATCCCATGCAACATATTTTATTCTGCAACTCTTCTAAGCATGAGAACTATTTTGGTGTAGGCTATCGGTCTTATTTGTCCATTTATAATTTTGTTGGTTCTTCAAGGTGCAGCTCAGCCCAAATAACACAGCTCCACTGACACTTACCTATGAAGCTTTTCTAAAATAACCAGATATCTAGGCTTTAGATTTGATTTTCTATCCCAGGTCTTCCATTTATTAATTTGCATCTTTGATTGGTCACTCACAGACTTCAAGTTTCTTTTTTAAAAACTTTCATCAGTAAAATAAAGATATGGCATTTATCTTACTGAATAATTGTAAATGGCCAAAACAACATATAGTGCAAAGTATCTAGTGTCTAATAGATGCTCAAAAATCCTAATAATTATTTCTATTCTTCTCAGAATGTTTTTGGCATTTTTATTGTATCAATTATTTCACATATTATACCACATTTTGCCTTATATTATTAGTGTCTATGCATTTGTCCTCTCCTTGTCATTGGATTTTAGATTATGCTCAGATGTTCTTTCTTAAGCATGTGTCTCTGCATGCATATATGTGTGTTTGTTAGAAGAATTTATCCATGGCGTAAACCCAATAAATGTGCACTGAGGTTCTCATCAGTAAAGAAGGTGGTGTCAAGATTTAAACTAAGGTAGGTAAATATGAGAAACACACAAGCATCCAAGAATCCTATATAAACAAGCACAAAATATATCTCAGTAAACATTAACATACTATATGAACTATAGAATGTTACACAAACACTAAGAATTATTATTAGAAGTAGGATAAAATTTGAGTTAAAATCGTGCCTGTTCTACAGTTACCATTAAGACTTCATTTCATAACTTCTTCCATTGCTTTCTTTCTGTAAGAAGTGAGAAAGGATGACTTCCTGATGAGGGAAACTAAACTGAAGGGTCAATTTTCACCAAGAAATGTGATAGAACCACACACAATTCTGTAACTATTCTTTCCTAAACACTGCAGGGAAGCTGTAGGCGTATCTGGTGTAAGTAAACAGAGAGAGACTGAAGCATGTGAACAATTATTCATGTATACTAGAGAGAAAGTTGATTTTTGTCAAGTTCTAAATTTGAAGGTACACAGCAAAAAAAAAGAGAAAGTGGTCTTAAAATATTTTTTGTATTTCAGATACACAGATTTTTTCCATCCCACAGGAAACTGACAAAAATAAATACACCAAACTGTTTCCCTGTATGGTAGTTTCCTCTTATCTGTGGTTTCTCCTTCTGTGGTTTTAGTTGCCTATGACCAACTGCTGTCCAAAAATATTAAATGAAAATTACAGAAATAAACAATTCATAAGTTTAAATTGTGCACTGTCCTGAGTAGTGTGGTGAATCAGGGGCTGTTCCACTCTGCCCTACCCGGAGCATGAATCATCCCTTGTCAAGTGTTATCCACATTTTATTTGCTTCCTACCCATTATCAGATCCACTGTCACAGTATCAGGTTATCAGATCCACTGCCACAGTATCACAGTGTTTGTGTTCAAGTAACCCTTATTTTACTTAACAATACGTAACTAATAATAACTTTATTAGTTATTGTCAATCTCTTATAGCACCTAATTTATAAATTAAACTTTACCATAAGTATGTATGTATAGGTAAAAACACAGTATATGTAAGGTTCAGTAATATCTATGACTTTAGGCATTTAATGAAGATCTTGGAACATATACCCTAGAGATGAAAGGGAACTGTTATATATAAGATTCACCTTTGTATTAGTATTAAGATCTTGTTCCCAAATTCATTTCTCAGGAAGTTGAATTTTAGCTTCGAAGTTGTTGATCTTTATGTGTTTCTAAGAAACTAAATGTTACCAAGTAGAATTAAGAATTGGGACTAAAATAATGAATAAAGACAACTAAATATATTTCATGCCCTCATTTTTTTTTTTTTTTTTGAGAAGTCCTTGAAGTTAAAAGTTGCTTTTTTAAATAAAAGAGTTGGTGTTATGACCCTAGTTGAAAATACTTCTACCATTGCCATTTTACTCTGCAGAGCATTAAACTAACATGGAATCTAGGTTGCTTCTAATTATATAAAGATGGGAATAGACAGAGCCTTTTCATGTTTGGAGCTCTCCTGCCTGCTCTAGGGACTTCTATTTAAATAAAATGCAAGAATATTTGTGTTAGTCCATTTGTGTTGCTATAAAGGAATACCTGAGGCTGGATAATATATAAAGAAAACAGATTAAATTGGCTGAAGGTTTTGCAGGCTCTACAAGCATGGCTCCAGTATTTGCTTCCAGTAAGAGCCTCAGGAAGTTTACAATTATGGCAGAAGGCAAAGGGGAGCAGGAACATCACATGGTAAGGGAGGGAGCAAAAGAGAGGGAGAGGGGAGGGTCAAATGCTCATAAGTGCGTTCACAGGAGAACGCACAGTGAGAACTCACTCATTGTTGCAAAAAGGGCACCAAGTCATTCATGAAGGATGTGTCCCATGACTCAAACACCTCCCACCAGGCCCAACCTCCAACACTGGGAATTACATTTAATCATGAGACTTGGAGGGAGTGCACATCCAAACAATATCAGTATTCAAAAATGTTTATTTCTTAAATTAAATTTTAAAAGATTCTAATAATCAACCCTAACACATCTAGGGCAAAATGTGTCTGCAGAGTACTCACTCTTTACATATATAAACTCTCATTTCTTCAATAATGATGGCATATGAAACACCTACTATATAGGAGGTACAGTACTAGTTACTTTACAGATTATACCTGTTGGTCTGAGTGCAATTCCCCATCTCCCTCTCTCACTGGACACACAGACACACACACATATACCAATAAAAATTCTGGAACCAACACTCTTTTAGAAAAGATGTGGCCAACTAAATCTACCACCCTGTTTTTCTTAATTATATCCCAATATGGTTTATCTCTGTCCCCACCCAAATCTCATCCTGAATTGTAGCTCCCCCAATTCCCATACGTCATGGAAGGGACGCAGTGGGAGGTTATTGAATCATGGGAGAGGGTCTTTCTTGTGCTATACTTATGTTAGTGAATAAGTCTCATGATATCTGATAGTTTTATAAAGACGGGTTCCCCTGCACAAGCTCTCTCTCTCTTTGCCTGCCACCATCCACGTAGACGTGACTTGCTCCTCCTTGCCTTCCACCCTGATTGCGAGGCCTCCCCAGCCATGTGGAACTCTAAATCCATGAAACCTCTTTTTCTTCCCAGTCTCAGTTATGTCTTTATCAGCAGTGTGAAAATGGACTAAAACAGTAAATTGGTACCAGTAGAGTGGGACATTACTGAAAAGATACCCAAAAATGCAGAAGCACCTTCAGAACTGCAGAGGCAGAGGCAGAGATTGGAGGTTTGGAGGGATCAGAATAAAACAGAAAAATGTGAGAAAGTTTGGAACTACCTAGAGACTTGTTGAATGTCTTTGACAAAAATGCTTTGAACTTGAAAGAGATGATTTAGGGTATCTGGCAGAAGAAATTTATAAGCAGCAAAGCATTGAAGTCGTGACTTGGGTGCTATTAAAAGCATTCCATTTTATAAGGGAAGTAGAGCATAAAAGTTTGAGAAATTTGCAGCCCTACAATGCGATAGAAAAGAAAATCCCTTTTTCTGAGAAGAAATTCAAGCTCACTACAGAAATTTGCATAAGTCTTGAGGAGCAAATGTTAATCCCCAAGACAATGGGGAAAATGTCTCGAGGTCATGTCAGAAGTCTTCTCGGCAATCTCTCCCATCACAAGCTGGAGGCCCTAGGAGGCAAAAGTGGTTTCCTGGGCCAGGCCCAGGGTCCCCGTGCTCTGTGCAGTCTAGGGACTTTGTGCCCTGTGTCTCAGCTGCTTCAGTCATGGTTGAAAGGGGCCAATGTAGAGCTCAGATCGTGGCTTCAGAGGGTGCAAGCCCCAAGCCTTGGCAGCTTCGACATAATGTTGAGCCTGTGAGTGCACAGAAGTCAAGAAGTGAGGTTTGGGAACCTCTGCCTAGATTTTAGAAGATGTATGGAAATGCCTGGCCAGCCAGACAGAAGTTTGCTGCAGGGTGGGGCCATCATGGAGAACCTCTGCTAGGATAGTGCAGAAGGGAAAGGGCAATATGGGGTCGCAGGCCCCACACAGAGTCCCTAATGGGTAACCACCTAGGGGAGCTATGAGAAGAAGGCCATTGACCTCCAAACCCAAGAATGATAGATACACCTACAGCTTGCACCGTGTGCCTGGAGAAGCCATAGACACTCAACACCAGCCTGTGAAAGCAACCAAGAGGGAGGCTGTACCCTGCAAAGTCACAGAGGTAGAGCTGTCCAAGATGAGGGGAACCTACCTTTTGCATCAGTGTGACTGCGAGGTGAGACATGGGGTCAAAGGAGATTATTCCAGAGCTTTCACATTTGACTGCCCCACTGGATTTCAGACTTCCATGGGGCCTGTAGCCCCTTTATTTTGGCCAATTACTCCCATTTGGAATGGCTGTGTTTAATCAATACCTGTACTCCCATTGTATCTAGGAAGTAACTAGCTTGCTTTTGATTTTATGGGCTCATAGGTGGAAAGGACTTGCCTTATCTCAGATGAAACTTTGAACTGTGGACTTTTGAATTAATGCAAAAGTCAAAAGTTGGGGGACTGTTAGGGAGGCATGATTGATTTTAAAATGTGAGGACATGAGATTTTGGAGGGGCTGTGGTGGAATGATATGGTTTGGCTGTGTCCCCACGCAAATCTCATTTTGAATTGTAACTCCCACGCTTCCCACATGTAGTGGAAGGGATACAGTGGGAGGTAATTGAATCATGGAGGTGGTCCTTCTCATGCTGGTCTCATGACAATAAATAAGTCGCACAATATCTGACAGTTTTATAAAGAGCAGTTCCCCTGCCCAAGCTCTCTCTCTTTGCCTGCTGCCATCCATGTAAGATGTGACTTGCTTCTCCTTGCCTTCCACCATGATTGTGAGGCCTCCCCAGCCATGTGGAACTGTAATTATCAGCAGTGTGAAAACGGACTAATACATGTCCTAAGATGTAAAACTCTTTGTTCAAATGTGCTTTTAGGTACTCAGTTACTCTCATCCATCTCCTCATTTATCTTTCCATACAAACATCCATCTAATAATTGAAGCTTTTTAAAAGTATGCACAGAGTACCTGCTGTGAATTAGGCACTTCCCTGTGGGATGCAAAACATATATGGCTCCTTTTCTCACAGAACTTGCAATTGGATAGAGGAGATAGACATAAATCAATTGTTACTTAAATACTTAAATAATTATATATTAAAACATGAGCTATTGTATCTCTAAGAGTGGTTAGGAGTTTGTTAAGTGGGAAATAGCAGGAAGAGAATTCCAGGAAGGAGCTCTCAAATTCCATAAAGGTGAACAACATTGAACAAGGTGTGAGCCTTGGTGAAACTGAAGGAGGGCTAGTGGGGTAGGAATATAGTAAGTTGAGGTAAAGGTAGAAGGAAGCAGTAACCAGGTCATGGAGAAACCACTATGTCTTTGAGCAGTTTTTAGGCCTTTTGGAGGAACCGAAATATCTGTTAGTAGTTTTAGACATACTTCATTGACCTGTCCTCTGCCTCCAATGTGGATACACTCCTCACTCCACTCAAGCTACAGTTTCTCCTGCTACTCTGGCCCTACCACAAGGACATCCTCTTCATCCAATTCCTACTCCAGCACCCTGTGCTGGGCCACCTCACTCACTCTTGGGCTCTGAGACCATCACCATAGCATCATCCTATAAAGATGCCTACCCATCCCCTTTGGGCTTTACCTCCCACTCTATGTCACTATGGGTGTCCTCCCAGGACAGATACCTACAATATGCTCCACGTAATGTTTTTGGACTGAATGACTTACGAAAGAAAAAAATATAAGAAATAAAATAAAAAGAAAAGAAATGAAGTAAAGTATGGAGGAAAAGAAGAAAAATAAGGGCATTTTAAAAAGATGAGAAAAAATGCAGGCTTTGGGAAAACAATACTAAAATCATATGTTTTAAAGAGACCCTAAAAAGTACCCAGTTTAGTCATCCCTAAATCTGGCAAAATATTGGAATTACCTGGAGGACTTTTAAAAATTAAAAATCATGAATGACCAGATGGAGTGGGTATTATTCAACCTCTGATAACCTGTTAATGACGCATTCTAGTGCAAATGTTTTCAGTCTCCCCTATGCAGGACGCTGCAGTTGCCTTGAACTTCAAGAGACTCGTGTGTGTGTGTGTGTGTGTGTGTGTGTGTGTGTGTGTGTGTGTTTGTGTAAGTGGGAAGAGTGTGGGAAGGAGTACCTCTAATAAAATCTCTCCACTTTCACTGCAATCAGGGCAAAACAGAACTCCGAATATATTTTCTGTACTTATCATTCATGCAGTATTTTATTAGAAGGCTTTTCTGTTTTAAAACAGTGTGAAAGTATTGCCCTGCAGTATTTGGGTTCCCTTAATCATACATAGAAGATAAAAAGGAAACTAGAGAGTCTCACTGCATTTGGTCTTCACTATAATGAAGGCAAATTCTGAAAATACTCACGGATCTTTCTTGAAATACAAGTATTCTTCAGTGCAACAGAGATTACTCCAATTTGCCAATCTCCTTTAATAGTATATATAATAATATATATCATTTAATAATAGTTTAAACCTACCTAGTAATAACTTTAATTATTTTATAGAAATGGACAATTCAAAAAACTCATTTATGCTTTCTGAAGAAAACACCTGACATTTTGAAAACACAAATATTTACAAAAGCTTTGCTAGATAGATTATGACAAATATTGTAGCTATAGTTACTTTTTGATCACTGGGCAGATTAAATACAAATACATATGAAGATTTTTCAGATTACAAGAACATTCATTTGTTACCTATTTATCATGAGCTCTCAGTGGGTTCAGCACCATGCAAAATAATTAAAAAATGTTCAACTCTGTAAAGAAGGAGTTCATATTCTATCTGAAAAGACACAAAGAAGAGAAAAAATAATGCAATGATATTTGTACAAGTATAAAGATAAAGAGAGAGGGTTCTATGGAGCCCATAAAAGGGCATATAAGCCAGTGTGGGAGTTTTAGATAAGGCTTTCTATAGGAGGTGAGGTTTGAGTTACAAAGCTTATTCCCATTGATTGTTTTAAAACTGCCTTTTGATGTGGCCTAGATGAACTTCGGCCTATAAAGTTTCCTTTGTTGCATTAACCTCAATGCAAGATCATCTAATAAGCTCTATGCCTTATTTAGATAAGCTTTAGTGGTCAGGTTTTTGAATCCGGTCATCATTTACTCCTTCCACACCTCATTTAATAAGTATGAATAGTTTTGTTTTTGTTTTTGTGTTTTTTCGTGTCTGTTTATTACAAATATTTGGGAGTTTTCCTGTTATGGGAGAATGTAGAAAAGATTTGAAGTTAGTCTAGATTTTAGAATTGGATCCTCCACTTGTTAGTAACTTGACCGTGGCAATCCATGTAAATCTTTACAGTTGCTTCATTTGTAAAATTGACATAAACATATCTTTCTAGCTAGTTGTGTATCATGGAATTAAGCAATATATGATCATGTCTCTGTTATGTTTAATATGTTTTATAGATGTTAAAACTCTTTGATAATGAGTTTCTCTCTCTCTCTCTCTCTTTTTTTTTTTTTTTTTTTTTTTTTGAGACGGAGTCTCGCACTGTCGCCTAGGCTGGAGAGCAATGGAGCCATCTTGGCTCACTGCAACCTCTGTCTCCTGGGTTCAAGCAATTCGCTGCCTCAGCCTCCTGAGTAGCTGGGATTACAGGTGCCTGCCACACCACACTCAGCTAATTTTTGTATTTTCAGTAGAGACAGGGTTTCACCATCTTGGCCCGGCTGGTCTTGAACTCCTGACCTTGTAAGCCATCTGACTCGGCCTCCCAAAGTGCTGAGATTACTAGGCATGAGCCACAGCGACCGACCAAGTGCATACTTTCTTCATTTTAAAATAATGAACTTTTTTCTCAAAATGATGACAAGCTGGTTCTAAGTAGTAGTATAATGCATCTGTCCTGGCAAAGTCATAAGTGGTCAATCTATCCAAATGTTATTTGCAAAGGTAATACAAATCTAGTATGCTTTTTATATGAGAAGTGTGAGAGCTGAGTCAATATAAATAAACTAATCGATCATCATTTTATGAGTTTGAAAATGTGTAAATAATTCCAAGCTAGAGGAAATCAGAGAGAGCTTCATGGATGAGTAACATTTGTTCTGTAAGGTAGATATATTTTCAACAAACGCAACAGTTTAAGAAAGAAATAGGGATAGAGTAAGATGTTTTTGGTTGTTACCAAATTCTCATTGGAACACAGTTAATAGAAGCATAGATATTTACATATGAACTAGGGTCTGAGCTGTACTGTTAGGTCAAGAAGTTTAGATTTTGTGCAAATGATAATATAATAGCATATTTAAATAACCGAGTGACAGACTTAAACCTGAAACTTAGGGGAATTAAAATTATTCTTGTAAGAGATTCGGGGAGAGGAGAAAAACTGTGGGGTTGGATAAAATTGTCAAATGCAGACTACCTTACTATAATCTACTTTTTAAATATTGTTCCCTCATTCAATAAACTTATACTGAGGATCTCTTATATTCTAGGCAAGATGTAGGTTAATTCCTTATTATCAACTTGTTTCATATGATTTCCTAGTTTATGGGTATTATTTAAAAAATAAAAATGACTGCCCGTATCTTGATTTTTAAATACCATTCTACACGAAATGAAATGAGTACTCATTGGAGAAATGGCTGGCTCAGGGGCTGGAACAGGGAAACTACAAGATGAATGTAGAACATCTTTTAGTAACAGAAAGTATGAAGAGTCTAAAGAATGCTAGAGCTTGTCATAGGACACAGGAGCCAGCTCTAAGTGGTTCCCTTGGGCAAACCTAGAAGAATTAGAACATTGCCAGGCCCAGTGGCTCATGCTTGTAATTCCAGCACTTTGGGAAGCTGAGGTGGGTGGATCACCTGAGGTCGAGTGCAAGACCAGCATGACCAACATGGTGAAACCTCTTCTCTACTAAAAATACAAAATTAGCCGGGTGTCGTGGTGGGTACCTGTAATCCCAGCTACTTGGGAGGCTGAGGCAGGATAATCACTTCAACCCAGAAGGTGGAGGTTGCAGTGAGCCGAGATCGCGCCATTGCACTCCAATCTGGGCAACAAGAGCCAAACTCTGTCTTAATTAAAAAAAAAAAAAAAAAAAAAAAAAAAAAAAAAAATAGAACATTTAAAATAATGATAGCAAAGGATTATGGCCCTCAAATAAAGAATTCTTAAGTTCACACTGATATAAATAAAATATGTAAATATATAAATTTAAACAATGGAAATTTTTTCCTCCCAGTGGATAAGGAAATGGATAAGGAAATATGAAATTAGAAAATTACAAGTTGTCAACCATCATAATAATTGATTCAGGCAAAATGTGTCAATACATGCTAAAGCTAGTGGGTAAAAGTTTGAGGAAATACAGGATATTTACAAATATACGAAGTATTTCCCCATGGCAACATTATGCAAAAAGTGGAAAAACTGAAATTTTCAGTACAGAAATGTAGCAATCAAGGAATAAAAGTTAACATCACAAGTAATGTATTAATAGATGCCATATGCCATGCTGATACACAGAGACATATGAAAAACCCAAATTGAGAGATATCTACAATTAAATGACCTATATTCTTCAAAAAAATTTCAAGATAAGCCAATTAGGATATAGAGGGCTGAAAAATCACATCACTTTCACTCAAGCAATGAGAAAAGGTAGAAAAAAATCTACAAATTGTAATTATATTTGAGCCAATCAGAGAACTGAGATCACAAAGCAATCAAGGAAATGGAATCCTAAGGAGTGATGGGTTCCTGATGAGAGATGGAACACGTGAAATATGTCACACTTGGCAGCACACAGAAGAAAGAGATGATCACCATAAAAGCAGTTAGAAGAATACAACTGATATTTTAGTAAATTTCTAAAAGCTAGATGTAGATCAGTGTGAGTTTAATATCCTGGGAGTCCTAGATACATGGGAAGCACATTCTTTCTCACTAGTTTGTTTGTTTGTTTGTTTCACTGCCCCTTGCAGAGCAGGGATACCCCACAGGCAGTGTGACCAGAGTTTCGCTCTTGTTGCCCGGGCTGGAGTGCAATGGCGCGATCTGGGCCCACTGCAACTTCCACTTCCCTGGTTCAAGCGATTCTCCTGCCTCAGCCTCCCATGTAGCTGGGATTACAGACATGCGTCACCATGCCCAGCTAATTTTGTATTTTTAGTAGAGAATGAGTTTTTCCATATTGGTCAGGTTGGTCTCAAACTCCCGACCTCAAGTGATCCGCCTGCCTCAGCCTCCCAAAGTGCTGGAATTACAGGCATGAGCCACTGCGACTGGCCTCACTAGTTGTTTTCCATGTGCATCCATCGCGTGTTCATGAGAAAGACTGGGGACGGGGACAGAGACCTGAAAGAACTGCATTAATGAAATGGGATGCTGGACCTGGCTAGGTGTGTGGGTGGAGGAGGAGCATTTGGAGAAGCCCATTTTGTACTCCTGGCCCTGCATGAGTATCAGGTGGGGATTGACTGCCCCTTGGGAATAGAAAGGAATGCTGAGGCTTCTGTGAACAGGGACTATGTAATTCTGAAGTTGCAAAAGTAGAGCCAAGAAAACTCTGCTCCCGCCTTACTCTCAGTTAGAAACATCACCAGCCTATCACTAAGGGATGGGCAAGGGCGCAGAGAGAAACCACCGATGTGGTTTAGGAGTGCAGGCCTACAGAATGCCAACAGTGGAACAGGAATTCTAAGAGAAAGCCTCTAGTACTCTGGGCCGTGCATTAAGCCCAAGATAGTGGTGATTTGCACTAAAGGAATTTGAAGTCTGTGGTACAGAGAAGGAACCTAGCAACCAAAAAGCCTAAAACCAGCTCAGCGACAGACTAGATTTACTCAACCCTTCCCTTCAAATTGCCTGACAGAAGAAAAAACTGAAAACTTCCAGGCATAAATTTTAGTCACCTAATCTCAGTTTTATTCATCTAGTTTCAATTTCTTCCTTTTACTAACAATGTCTGACATTTATCTAAACATTATGGAATACATAAAGCAGGTAAAAGGACATATATTCAAGAAAGAAAATAATGAAGAGAAGCAGACACGGAGACACCTCAGAGGTTGACAGTAGGACAGAGAGCTTAAAATAACAGTGACTAATATGCTGAAGGAATCGGGTAGTGGAAAAGGTGAATCCTTGCATGAAAAGATGGGAGAAATTCAGAAGGAAGGAGAGAGTTTAAACAGAGTCAAGTGGAAATGCTGAAAATAAAAACACAATATCAGAAATGAAGAATTACTTCAACAGACTTTTCAGCAGAATAGTCAGAGAAATGGAAAACAGCAATAACTTTGAACATAATTAAAACACAAAGAGGAAAAAAAGAGCTAAAAGGCAAACAGAAGCATGGAAGAGTTGTGAAACAGGACAAAATCATATAACATACACATACTTGGAATCTCAGGTGGAGAAGAAAGAATGAAGCAGAAGAAATATTTGAAGAGCTAAAGGTCAAGACTTTTTCAAATATAATGAAAGATAATAAACCAGAGTTCCTGAAACGTCAGAGAAACCAAAGCAGCAGGACAAATTTATTTTAAAGAGATTACAATTATATATTAAAGAAATTTAAAAATATTACATCTGTTGTATATACCCACATTGTAAATTATATTTTAAAGGCAACTATATTTTAAAGACATTTAAAAAACTGAAGTCTGTTATATTTACCCACATTATTACTGTGTCCAAATGTGTGTGTGTCTATGCATGTGCATGAGTGTGTCTGTGTGTTTTCCTTCAGAAGTTCATCTGACATCATGCTCAGTTTGCCAGATATTGCTGTAACATCTCTTTTCATGCAAACCAGCTGGCAATAATTTATCTCAGTTTTTGTCGTCTGAGAAGCATATTGCTTTCTTATTTGCAAGATGTTTTCACAGGGCATCATTGTAGGTGGAGAGTTGCTGTTTCTGCGTTTGCTTTTCATGTGTCAAATAAGCAACTTTATTGTCTTCTGTCTGGCATAGTTTCAGAAGCGAAGTCTGCTATTTCATATCTTTGCTTCCTGGTAGAAATTGTTTCTTTTCTCTTTGATTGACTTCAAGATTTTCCCTTTATCTTTGTTTTCTTAATCATTTGACTACAAAGAGCTAGAGTTTTTCTTCATAATTATCCTGAAACTCTGAAATTAATATATCAGATAACACATCCCATTTATTTTTTGAGGCCAGCATTAGTGTAGTGGCAAAACAAGATACTCTTAAAAAAACAAAAATGATTAATATTAATGATGTAAAAAAATGAGCAAGTCAAATCAAAAATACATTTTAAGAAAGGAAAATATATCATGAACAAATAAGGGATTACTATAGAATTCAAGGTTTGGGGCCCGGTGTAGTGGCTCATGTCTGTAATCCCAGCACTTTGGGAGGTTGAGGCTGGTGAATCACCTGAGGTCAGGAGTTCAAGATCAGCCTGGCCAACATGACAAAACCCCATGTCTACTAAAAATACAAAAATTAGCCGGGCATGGTGGTGCATCCTTGTAATCCTGGCTACTCAGGAGGCTAAGGCAGTAGAACCAGGAAGCAGAGGTTGCAGTGAGCCCAGATGGCACCACTGCACTCTAGCCTGAACGACAGAGTAAGACTCTGTCTCAAAAATGAAAAAAAAAAAAAAAAAAAAAATTCAAGTTTTGTTTATTATTTGAAATCATCAATCAGTAATTTCTATACTATTATTGGACTAAATAAGAAAAGTCATAAGACAATTTCATTAAATGCAGAAATAACAATTGACAAAATTCAACATACCTTTAAGATTAAAAAAAAAAAAACTAAGTAAAGTAGATACATGGCTATATAGGTTATTTATTTATTCCTGGTGAACTTTGTTACTTTGTTCTTTTAAAGAATTGTTCACTTAATCTATGTGGTGAAGTTTTTGACATAAAGCTGTTCAAAATATTTTCTTATATTCTGTCAAATTTAGAACAATATATAGTTATGCTTCCTCCTGCCCTTTCATTTCTGACATTAGTAAAATGTGCTATCTCTAGCTGTTAGAGATTTACCAAATGTGTTGAATTTTGACAAGAAGCAGTTGTTGGTTTCACTAGTTTTTTCTATTGTTTTTCCAATTTAGTTTTATTCATTTATTTTCTTGTCTTTATTATTTGTTTCCATTTCTTATTTTGGGTTTACTTTGTTCTTCCTCTGTTAGTTTATTTTAGACAGCATTATTGAGGTATAATTGATATACAATAAAATGAGTGTATTTAATGTATACAATTTATGAGTTTTGACATAGCATATGCTCATGAAACCATCATCACAATCAACGTAATGCACATATGCACCATTTCCAAGTTTTCTATGTCCCATTGTTTTATTGTTTGTTTGTGGGTTTCCTTTTTGTGATAAAAACACTTAACATAAACTTTACCCTCAACAATTTTTCAGCGCATAATATAGTATTGTTAACTGTAACTATTATGCTATAGTGCAGATCTCTAGAACTAATTCATCTTGCCTAACAAAAACCTTATATCAATTGAACAACAAGTCCACAACTCCCTGTCCCCTTGCTCCCTGGTAACCACTATTCTATTACCTGTTTTTGAGTTTGACTGTTTTAGGTACCTCACATGAGTGAAATCATGTAGTATTTATCTTTCTGTGACTAGCTTATTTCACTTAGCACAATGTCCTTCAAGGTCATCCATGTTGTGGCAAATGGCAGAATTTTCTTCTTTTTTAAGATTTAATAATATTCTATCGTATGCAAAAAAAATCACACATTTTTTAATATCCATTCATCTTTCAATAGATATTTCAGTTGCTTCCATAGCTTAGCTATTGTGAATGATGTAATAAATACAGGAGTACAAATATCTCTTAAAGATCTTTATTTCAGTTCTTTGGAGTATATGCCCAGAAGTGGGATTGCTAAATTACATGGTAGTTTTATTTTCAATGTTTTGAAGAACCTCCCTACTGTGTTCCATAGCAGCTGCATTATTTTACTTTCTCACCAACAGTGTTAAAAGGTTCCAAGTATTACACATTATCACAAAAATTCAACTTTTGTTTGTTTGGTGGTATGAGGTGATATCTCATTTCAGTTTGATTTGTATTTCCTTGGTTGTTAGTGATGCTGAGCATCTATTCAGATAACTGCTGACCATTTGCCTCTATCAGAGAAAAATATCTATTCAGGTTTTTGACCATATTTTAATTAAGTCATACTTTTTTGCTATTGAGTTGTAGTAGTTCCTTATATATTTTATATACTAACTCCTTATAAGATACATGGCTTGCAAATATTTTCTCTCATTCTGTAGGTCTCCTTTTTACTCTGTTGATTGTTTCCTTTCTTGTGCAGACAATTTTTTGTTTCATATAGTCCCACGTGTCTATTTTTGCTTGTATTTCTTGTGCTTTTGGTGTCATAGCCAGGAATCATTGTCAGGACCAATGCCATGGAGCTTTCTCCCCTTGTTTTCTTTCAGGAGTTACACAGTTTCATGTCTTACATTTAAGTCTTTACTCCATTTTTAGTTTACTTTTGTGTATAGTGTAAGATAGGGAGCCTATTTCATTCTTTTGCTTGTTGACACCCAGTTTTCCCAACACAATTCGTTAAAAAGACTATCTTTTCTCCATTGTGTATTATTGGTACTCTTTCAAATATCTGTTAACCACATATGTGTGGATTTAATTCTTGGCTCTACATTCTATCCAATTGGTCTATATAACTGTCTGTATGTCAGTACCATAGAGTTTTAATTACTGTAGCTGTGTAATATATTTTGAAATCAGGAAGTATAACTCTAGCTTTATTCTTTCTGCTCCAGGATGGTTTGGCTATTCTGGGTCTTTGTGGTTCCATATGAATTTTAGAATTGTCTTTTCTATTTCCCTAGCAAATGTCATTAGGATTTTGATGGCAATAGCATGAAATCTACAGATTGCTTTGGGTAGAATGGGCATTTTAACAATATTGAGTCTTCCAATCCATAAACATGGGATGTGCTCCCAATTGTTTGTGCCTTTAATCTCTTTCATTAATACTTTGTTGTTTTCTGTGTATAAGTCTTTCACTTCCTTGGTTAAGTTTATTCCTAATTATTTTATTATTTTTGATGCTATCATAAATGAGATAGTTTTCCTAATTTTCTTTTTGGATAGTTCATTGTTACTGCCTAAAAATGTTACTGAGTTTTGTAGGTTAATTCTGCAACTTTACTGAATTCATTTATTGGTTTTAACAGTTTTTTGGTGGTCTTTATGATTTTCTACATGTAAGATCATATGATATTCATATGATCTCCATTATTAGTTCATTAGCTACAACTTTAAGTTTTTTAGTAGCTGTTCTGAAGATTATAATAAACATTTATAACAGTACCACAGAGTATTAGAGAAACTATATGAAATTATACTGCTGTAAATTTCTTACATTGTATGTGAATTACAAAAACATTATTTACAGATTAATCATGATAAAGATACATACTATAAACCTTAGTGCTACCATTAAGCAATAGCAACACAGGTACTGTTTAGTCCTATGAATGTTATCTTGTTTCCTCTGTTTTGACAATTTTGAGATCAGCACCCTAGTCCTACTCTGCTAATATGCAATATTCTATATATATTGTTTTGTGTTGATATTGCTATGGACTCAATTGTGCCTCCCAATTACAATGCTGAAGTTCTAATTCCCAATATGATGGTAATTAGAGATGGAACCTTTGGCAGGTAATTAGGATTAGATTAGTTTATGAGGGTAAAGTCTTTGTGATTAGATTAGTGCCCCTATAAAAAGAGAAAGAAATCTCTCCCTTTCTCTCTCTTCATCCTCATGCACACATAGAAGTCATGTGAGCACACAGCCAGATGGTCATCACCTACAAGCCAAGAGAAGAGGCCACAGAATGAAACCTACCTTGCCAGCACCTTAATCTTGGACTTCTCACCCTACAGAACTGTAAGAAATAAATGTTTGTTGCCTAAGCCACCCATCTACGATAGCTATGGGAGACTAATACAGGTATTAACAGAAATCTTCTTAAATGGATGGAATTACACTTTACAGAAAATCTCTCCATGTTACATAAGGCTAAATAGAGATGAATGTAAGAACCTTCCTTATGTCATTTGCCAATAACTACAGAGAATAATGTTAAGGAACAAAATACTAGTACATGTAAAATTAGCAAAAGATTTTTAACCATTAAAATAATAAAGAAAGCTATTTAACACAAGCACAAACCAGTGGGCTTCAAGTTTAGGGGCATGTAAATAAAACTGGCTACAGGAATTACATGTGTACTGTTGCTCTAACATTCTGTATGGTAGTATAGAGAAAGAAACTCCATTATTAGAATTTAATGTTGCTGATGATTTAGAAGAATAAGAATTTATATTTTATTTATGTTTCCTACAGTACATAGCATAGCATTCTGCATATTTTAACTGCTCATTAATATGTTAACTCTATTTAATTTTATTCCTTTCGATTACATATTGCTTTCACCTTGTAATCTTTTTTAAAAGGCAAAACACTGTATTACAATATGAGAATATAGAACAATAAAATGAGAACACACTTAAGATAACAGACCTTGGATGGATTCCATTGTGGAGAATGTAAGCAAGTCATTTGACCTCTTTGGAGTTCTGTTTCATCTTCAGGAAAATAACAGGGTTGGCAAGGTGATCCTGTAACCTTATGCATTTATTCATTAAATGACACTGTTTTTTGAGTACCTATTTTATTACAAACATTAAACTAAGCACATATAATAAATCTCTGGCTTCATGAAACTTTATGAAACTAGCTTTATTTAGATTTTTTTTCCTTTTTTTTTTTTTTTGAGAAAGGGTCTTGCTCTGTCACCCAGGTTGGACAGGCTACAATGCAGTGGCACGATCACAGGTCACTTCAGTCTCGACCTCCCAGGAGCAAACCATCGTATCGCCTCAGCCCTCGGGTAGCTAGGACTACAGGTGCATGCTACTATACTCAGCTATTTTTTTCTGCATATTTTTTAGACAGGGTTTCACCTTTTGCTTAGGCTGGTCTTGAACTCCTCAGCTCAAGTGATCCATCTGCCTCAGCCTCTCAAAGTGCTAGGATTAGAGGTGTGAGCTGTCATTTCTGGCCAGAATTTTTAGAATTATTATTTCATTCCATTGCATCATCAGAAACCTTAGCATCTTGCAATACAGTATATGTTGGGAGAAAATGATTATGGTGTATAGGATACTGTGAAGTAGAGGCTGGAAAGCTGAAAATCACATTATCCAGATTCCCTTGAAGCTGAGATTCTGGATATGTTTATGTTTCACCAATCGATGCACAAGCGTGAAATCTGAATTTAGATTGTTTTAAGTAGAGAGAAAGGCCAGGTGTGAGACCTCTATTTTGCTGGTGTGGGTCACAACAAAACAGAGAGGTTATGGAACTTTCTGTAGCAGTAGCTTCTCAGTTCAACAGTCAGATTCCTGATTATGATGGAAAGAGCAAAACCCTTAGAGACACAGTTATGTTATATGGATTTCCAAGTGAATTTTGGAAGTTCTACCTAAAAGTCTGTTATTTCATTTACGCCCCAAATTCTGTTAGTGATTTAGCACACATTTATAGATTTATTTCTGCTAGAATTATCTATAGTAGAGTCAGTACTCTGCAACCAAACACTGGCTGACAGAAACAACTAATAAAAGAGAAAATATACTTGGGAATAACTGCATAATAGTCCAAGTCAAAAGTTTCCTGGCTGATCTGAAATTATTAGTGAACTGAGAGATGTTTGCATAAGTGTTTAAGAATAATGGATTTCTTTTCAGTAGGACTTCTGAACATTTTTAAATGGTTAATTTATGTTTTAAATCACACTGCTACAGCATTTCCCCCAGTGTATTTGACCAGGAAATTAACCGTTCATTTCAGGGAAAATCTATTATCAGCTGGAGAAACACAGAGTTTGAGACATTGGTCTTATGTATTGCCCAGCAGTCTGAGCCAACAACCTTTGCTTTTGTTCCAAGTCTGTTTGTTCCAAGCAATCTATTTAGACTTTTATTTTCCATACATCTTGTTGTCATGCTATAGTAAGTAGTTTTCTAAATAGGAATATCAATCTCCAGCCAATTGAAAACAGTGTACATTCTTTCATTAGAAGTTGATGACATTAGTTGCTTGAACAAATGGACTCCTTTTCAACCTGGATAAAATAATAAAAATTAGATGTAAAGGCAAAACCAGTTTATTTCAAGAGCTGACAGAAATAAAAGGGAAAATAATGAGAAGATAAATAGATTTTGTCTTTATTTTCCAATTTTTGAGTAGATTTAAATGAGTTTAATGGGGGTAAGACTTGCAAAAGTCAGAAGGAACTCTGAATGTGTTTGAGGTGAGAAAATATTTAACTACTAGAAAATATTGGGCACTGAGATCATCCTTAGCTATACAAAATTAATGACATCATTGTGTAATGTGCTAAGTACTATCATTTTCTAGAGTAAAGAGAAAAGTTATTTTAGCCTACAGTGGTAAGGAAAGTAATTGCAGAAGATATGATGTTAAATTTCTAGTAGGCTTATTACAGCTAGAGTTGATTTCTAGGTAGAGTGGAATGTAAACAAGATGACTGAGGGTGCTTCAGTGTGATTGCAGACCTGGATATAATTTCTGCAGATCTAATGAATTCTGAAAAGCATAATCAAGTCTCACTACTTGACTATGTATCATAATGTAAATCAAATGCTTAGAAAAGGGAAATAATATCCATGTCAGTATTATGATTAATTATCATGAACAAACTTAGATAATATTGTTATAATTACAAACTTATAAAATGTTAGAATTAAAAAGAATTTTTTGAAACTATGTTATTCAAATCCTATACCCATCTTTCCACCTAAAATTTAGTTTGGTTCAAAAGAAGAGGGAAAAAATGGTAGCTATGTTAGGCTAACTTGGCCACAATAAAAAAGTTAAAAAAAAATAGGCTAAAAAATACTCAAAGAAATAATGGCTAAATATTTCCCAAATGTGGCAAAAGACACAAACCTACATATTTAAAAAGCTGAACAAACTGCAAAGATGAACATTGTATAATAGAAGCTGTTGATGTCCTGCCCCATATTCTCTTTGCTACCCACTGCTCTGACCCCTCTGATTGCTGAAAGTAGGAGTGTTGTTTGCCACCCACAGTTTCTCCCTTCTGTAAAGAATTGTCCTTGGTCATTGGCAGCCTCGTTGCTCAGGAAGTCAGCTAATCTCACTGTCTGTCCTCCCCTTGGACCTTGGCAAAAAAAAAAAAAAAAAAAACAATGACTGATGCAGGAGTACAAAAGGCCACTACCTTACTCCAAGGGGTTATTTACACTGTATTAGACTTTTCTCCAGAGATTCTGTGAAATTAGAATGAAGCTAGTCTCAGTCTGAGGCAATATTTTGTTAGCTTTTTTCCCATGCCCATCTTGCTGTCTCTACTCACCTCCTCATAAGAATATGGAGAATAGCCAGAATTGTATTAATGGAGCAGTAGGATGCTAACTACAATAGTCAGGGAAGCCCTCCTGGGGATACAATGCTTAGGCTCCCGTATGAATGAAAAGAAACTCAGGAGCAAGAAGACAATGGACTGGGGGAAACTGTATCGTGTTCAAGAAACAGAAAACAACAACAACAACGGTGTTGTTGAAAAACAGTGAGTAAGAGGGAAAGCTGAAGAAGTTATGATCAGAGAGGTGGTCAGAAGCCATATAGACCACGGTAGGAAATATATATATATGTGTGTGTATATATGTATATGTATATATGTGCATATGCATATATACACACATACATATACACACACACACACACACACACACATATTTAAAAATACATTGCCTGCTCTGTGAGGATGAAATTTAGAAAAGCAGTAGTTGAAGCACAAAGACCAGTTAGGATGCTAATATAATAGTCCAAATGGCTTGGATGCACATAGACATGCTACAAAAGGAAAGATTCAGGATATACTTGGGTGGTACAAATGATGTCACTTGCTGCTGCGTTGGGCATGGGGAGTGAATAGAAGAAAGCCATGGAAAACAACTCCTAAGTTTTTGGCTTGAGTAACTCCTAAGTTTTAACTTGAGCTCACTTATCTGAGCAGATAATGGTAACTTTTACTGAGACGAGGGAGATTATGGGAGAAATACATTTGCTGAAGGTGGATGAGAGTTAACAGTTCTTTTTTGGAAATGATAAAGTTGAAATGCCTATTGTTATTCAAAGTGAAAATGTCATGAATTTAGTTGTGTATGCAAGTCTGGAGCTCACGAAAGACGTCCAGATGGAAATTTGGAAGACATCAGCGTACAAGTAGTACTTAAAATCTTAGAACTGGAAGATATTTTCTACAGGAAAAAATGTAAGAAAGCAACAGAAAGAAATCTGACACTCAACCCTAAAGTACATCAACAATTAGAGGTTGAACAGGATAATTTAAGCCAGAAAAGGAGACAGAATGAACTCTCATTGAGGCAGAAAAAGAAATGTGTGGCGTTAAGGAAAGCAGAATAAATAAATGTTTCAAGAAAGCAGGAGTGACTGCTGGTCAAGAGTTCCTAATAGACGGAGTCAATGGCAGAGAAGTAACCACTATACTTGTTGTCTTGACTAGAGCTGATTGAGGGTAGTAGTGGGAACAAAGACCAGGGTAGCAGTATGTTGAGGAGGGAGTGAGGTGGGTGACAAGTGGCAGAGAGACAGGAAGTCAAAGAGGTTTATTTGTGCTTCTTTTTATGTAACTACTAGAGAGTCTAAATAATAAAGCAAACAATTTAATAAAGAGTAAACTAGCTGATAAGGGAGACAGAAACACACTAAGATCAGAGGATTTGTGAAAAGAAAAAAGAATGGAATCAAGAGCTAAAGAAGAGAAGGGGCCTTCAAAGAAATAGCATCTCATCTCCCGTAACAAAAGGAAAATAATAATAATCTCTAAATCATCCTTGCTAATATGTAAAATTACCATGCATTTTTGTATATTGGCCTCATCAATCTTTTTTATTTTTATGTTTCAGTTTGAATAATTTCTATGGACATCTTCCAGTTTACTTTTATTCTAAGCTGCATTCAATCTGATTATAAATATTCAATATTCTTTACCTTATCATGTTTTTTTAAAAAATGTCTAGCAATTCCACTTGATTGTATTTAGTGTTTCTATCTCTATGCTGAAATTCATCTCTTTATGCATGTCATTCTCCTTTTTCTTTAGGTCCTTTTTTATATTAATCATAAGTATTTAAATACTCCTGTCAGAGAGTTTCAACTATAGTTTCAGCTATCAGACTTAACTCTGAATATTATTTTTCTTGCTTTTTTTTTTTTTTTTTTGACAGAGTCTTGCTCTGTTACCCAGGCTGGAGTGCAGTGGTGCGATCTCGGCTCACTGCAAGCCCCACCTCCCAGGTTCAGGCCATTCTCCTGCCTCAGCCTACCAAGTAGCTGGGACTACGGGCACCCGCCACTACGCCCAGCTAATTTTTTGTATTTTTTAGTAGAGATGGGGTTTCACCATGTTAGCCAGGATGGTCTCGATCTCCTGACCCCCTGATCCCCTCACCTTGGCCTCCCAGAGTGCTGGGATTCTTGCTTCTTATTCTTGACAATGGGGTCATTCTTTCTTGCTTTTGTGGGCACAGAACATAATTGTTACTGAGTATTGGTAATTGTGTGTGGAAAAACAGTAGATACAAAAGGAAATAGTATTTATGCTTGGAAATGTGTGTACTTCTACTTCTGAGTCAATATAGTTAGTAGTTAGCGTAGATTTGGTAATTGTTTTTGCTATTGTTACCTGAAGTGTATCACACACTTCCAATTCCTCCAGTGATGGGATATGTACATTGTGCTTAGAGTGGTTCCTTGGGTACCAGAACGTTTTTTTTTTATTTTTCAGTATTCCTGATCCGTCCCCTGCTTTCAGTCATTCTCTACCACAGAGAGACTCCTTACCACCCTTTGTCCTGGTCCCAGTTGGTAGACTATTATTGCTGGTTACTCAATTTGAAGCTCTTGGAGAGAAGATGAGATTCTTGGCTCTTCTGATCCAGTCTCAATCTTAGGCAGATTGTATACACCTGGGCCTTGAAGCTTTGACTTTTCAGCATTCCTGCTTCTCTTTTCCTCCTGGATCCTGCACGTGCTCCAGTTGTAGCAGACTTCTGCTTTGTATCAGTCCAGGAACGTGGGCCCAAAAGTTTTCTTTCAATTTTCCAAGAGGCAGAGATATTTTAATTCTACCCTTCTCCCAGAAGGAATGGGTCTTTTTCTGGGTCCTGGAGAAATAAGGTTTTCCTACCTTTTATGTTATCACTTTCACGTAAGCAGAGGACCTCTGTCTGGCCCTATATGTTGGAGGAGTTGTTGCCTCCTTCTCAGTGGCTTAAGTAATTTGTTTTATTTGAGACATGCATCCAGAGAAGTGAATGGTCATTTCCAACTTACCCCAGTGGCGATCAGTCACTGTCTGCTCATCCACACACTGGTGCCACCAAAGGTCCTATGTCCAGTCTTCTGCATGAACACCTCTGGAAGCCTGTGGAGAAGTACATGTGAGTTAGAGTCAACTCCTTTTGTGTTTAGGTTCTCAGGGTCATGAATAAGCTATCCTACACATTGCTTTAAAGAATTTGGTAACATTGTAGCTGATTTTTAACATTGTACCTGCTTTTAGGACACCAATATTTTTTCCTCTTATGTTCTGTCAGAAATGAAATAGTTCTTTTGTCCCATCCCTTCTCAGAGTAGTATGTCATTCATTGGAATTCAGTTGGTTTGCCTTGCAATATCAGCTCTCTTTATGATTTCAAAAAAATTTTATGATTTTGTAGATTGTCTAACTTTTTCTCATTGTTAAGAAAGGAAAGACATTTTCTTGTCACATTCTACATCTGAAGCAGAAACGGACATCCTCATCTACTACTTTTAGCATCAGTTGGTAATTCTTGCCTGAAAATTATTATTTTTGAGGTCACACATTTTTCTAATTTCATTATCATTTCCACATTTATTAACTGACATTCAAAAGCTTGTGCTTTGAAAAAATACAGGTGAAAAAGGACTGTGGGAGTATCCACAAGTAATAAGGGTACCTCACACTGCATTTCCTGAACTGTATGAACTATGAAATATTTTCCAGAAAATTCTAGTAAGTTTTCTTAATTCTGCCTCTTCATCAACATATAATTAAATTCCACAATCATTATTTCAGGGTTTACTAACTGCCTAACATTGAATTATGGACCACGCTAAGTTCTATTGATACAAAAGAAAATGATCTATTGTCTGTTCTCAAAAATAGTTAACCTTTACTCAACATTTACCATGTCTCAGGAACTCTTCTAAATGATTAGTAAGAATTGCTTTACTTAATCCTCACAACAATCCTATGTGTTGTGTACTTATTACTTTTTTCATTTATAGTACATTCAACCATAGTAGAGATTCATAAAAATTAGGTAGTCTGTGAGAGACAAAGTTGAGATATAAACCCAAGCAATCTGATTCTAGAACCAGTGCTACTATGCTCCACTGCCTCTAAGTGTGGTGGAGTTAAATGGGCTTGAGACCTCTTCTCAGTCAGATCTGGGTTCTAACCTTGGGAACAGCACTTACTATACGTGTGGCATATGGTCAGTTTCTGTTCATCTCTCTTTAGTTTTTTTTTTAAATCTGAAAAATGGGGAATATAATACCAAGGTTCTTAAGCTAGTCTAACAATTAAAGGAGAGTACAGAATGCTAAAGAAAATCCAGTGCTGTGTCTGGCATAGTAACTCAATCCTTAGTTTTCTTTTATTTCCTTTTTCATGAAGGCTCTCAATCTGGTACAAATAAAATATGTTTCAGTGTGGCAGTGCTAGGCCAAGATATGTGCAAAGTATTCTTCCAATGCAGAATAATTAGTTCTTCTCAACTTGGAGTGGAGGCTAGAGAGAAGTTCACTGGGCAAATGAGCCTGTAGTGTCATAAAATGCATGGCATAACCTGTCTACTTGAAAAGGAATGACAGTAATCCCAATTTAATGCCAACTTCCTTTTTATCTTCTGAAAATACTCCACTCACATTAGCAGATGTAGCTACTACACAAGACTTCAAGATAATTTTTAAAAGCACTAGACCTTTGGAGGAGAAATATTTTTTCCACAAACTTGTGGGTTCTGACTCTGGACTTTGCTCTCTGCTGTCTATAGTAACACTGAGAAGACTTTTTTTCACCTCCAATTGTGTAGTCTTAAGAAACTAATAGATGGCATTCATGTCACCTTGAAGTATTTTTTTTTAATCTTGCAGAACATCTCCAGTTTTCTAAACTAATCTTCCTATTCTGCAAAGTTTATTTATTCCAGAGACGTTCACTGTCATTCTAGGCTATAAGAAAGGTGTTGAAGATACAGTAGTGAGAGTTACTAAATTCCCTGCCCCAAAGGCACGTGCAACTAGAGAGAAGATAGACAAGCGAAGAGATGTTTTCTCAGGGTGCTATGGATTACAAACTCTTCTTCTTCCAAGTCTCCTTCTCTAGAAAAACACCAGTAAAATATGAGCAAGCCTCGGCCGGGCGCGGTGGCTCAAGCCTGTAATCCCAGCACTTTGGGAGGCCGAGACGGGCGGATCACGAGGTCAGGAGATCGAGACCATCCTGGCTAACACGGTGAAACCCCGTCTCTACTAAAACACAAAAAACTAGCCGGGCGAGATGGCAGGCGCCTGTAGTCCCAGCTACTCGGGAGGCTGAGGCAGGAGAATGGCGTGAACCCGGGAGACGGAGCTTGCAGTGAGCTGAGATCCGGCCACTGCACTCCAGCCTGGGTGACAGAGCGAGACTCCCTCTCAAAATATGAGCAAGCCTCACACTTCAGTCACATTTGACAATGTGCATAAAATTATTGGAAAATAAAAAAGAACGGAGCAACATTACAGTGAAATTATATCTCCTTTATCTGGCACTGAGATTATTCTTGCCTCTGGTTTAGAAAAAGCTGCAGAATCAGAAAAGCAAATGGGCCTAATCCTCCAGAGAAAAAGAAGAACTTGGAGGCAGGAGAAAGCAAAGCTAGCTGGTTCAGAGTCAGTTTCGATGAGAATATCAACTATTTGATGCAATCTGAACCTGAGACTAACATATTTCCTGTTCTCATGATCAAGTGAAGTTTCCTCTCTTGAGAAAATCTCGTTTTTAGGTACTCCTATGATTCAACTGACTGAATCCTTTAAGGAATCGATATTAATCAATTGGGTTCTTTAACCAGTAGCTGTCAGTGTAATTTGAAGAGTTCAATAGAATTACTTCAATCATTCTTGCTCCATCCACATTGTGTTCTTTCGTTCTCTTTCTTTCTCTCTCTCTCTTTTTCTTTTCTTTTTTTTTTTTTTTTTTTTTTGACAGAGTCTTCCTCTGTCGCCCAGGCTGGAGGGCAGTGGCACAATCTCGACTCACCGCAACCTCTGCCTCCCAGGGTCAAGCGATTCTCCTGCCTCAGCCTCCCGAGTAGCTCAGATGACAGGTTTGTGCCACCACACCTGGCTAATTTTTTGTATTTTTAGTAGAGACGGGGTTTCACCATGTTGGCCAGGTGGGTCTTGAACTCCTGACCTCAAGTGATCTATCAGCCTCAGCCTTTCAAAGTCCTGAGATTACAGACATGAGCCACCATGCCTGGCCCATGCACATTATTTTCATTTTCATTTTTTTTATTTTATTGTACTTAAGAGAGATGAAAACACCTTGGCATAGAATTTCCTATGAGAGGTAATGGTGGAGTTGGGGGAGAAATTCTTCCCCATTTAAAAAATTCTACACACTCTACATCCTTTACACATAAAAAAGGGGTCACCAACACATGAGCAATAGTTTTCCTGTTTTGCACGCTTATGACCAAAGGCCCACATTTATAAGATGCCCAGCCAAGGTTAGCAGTTCATTCTGTGACCACGGATTAGGGTTTTTCTCAATGCACAGCAAAGGAACCTCTGCAGGCACCAAACTTTGGAAACACTAAGTCCTTACTCACCAAAATCATTATTAACCAACCCAAAGCCCTGGACAACCGAGCTATCTTATCCCTAAAGGTTTGAAATGAGGAGAGATGTCAGTCCCTCAATTTGTCCAAAGAAAAATAAAGTTTCATGCCAGAAGGAAGATGTACTTTAAGGGGAAGATAATGATAGAGCCAGCTCTTTCAATATTTCTTTTTAAGTAGTCTCAGGAGAAAGAGGTTGGTCCCATAACCCAGAGACATACATGCCTCTCTCAGCCTCAGAGCTAAAGAAGGAGACTGTACTTGTCCTTCTGAATTATGCTAACCTTGCACAAGAAAATAGTGTCATGGCTTCCACAAACCATAGATTTCTGAAGGTACTCAGAGGGAGAGAGCTAGGTTAATTTTAGAATTTTTATTTAAAAACTAATAGAAGGTGCTGGGAAAATTGGCTAGCCATAAGTAGAAAGCTGAAACTGGATCCTTTCCTTACTCCTTATACGAAGATTAATTCAAGATGGATTAGAGACTTAAATGTTAGACCTAATACCATAAAAACCCTAGAAGAAAATCTAGGTAGTACCATTCAGGACATAGGCATGGGCAAGGACTTCATGTCTAAAACACCAAAAGCAACGGCAGCAAAAGCCAAAATTGACAAATGGGATCTAATGAAACTAAAGAGCTTCTGCACAGCAAAAGAAACTACCATCAGAGTGAACAGGCAACCTACAGAATGGGAGAAAATTTTTGCAATCTACTCATCTGACAAAGCGCTAATTTCCAGAATCTACAAAGAACTCAAACAAATATACAAGAAAAAAACAAACAACCCCATCAAAAAGTGGACAAAGGATATGAACAGACATTTCTCAAAAGAAGACATTCATACAGCCAACAGACACATGAAAAAATGCTCATCATCACTGGCCATCAGAGAAATGCAAATCAAAACCACAATGAGATACCATCTCACACCAGTTAGAATGGCAATCATTAAAAAATCAGGAAACAACAGGTGTTGGAGAGGATGTGGAGAAATAGGAACACTTTTACACTGTTGGTGGGATTGTAAACTAGTTCAACCATTATGGAAAACAGTATGGCGATTCCTCAAGGATCTAGAACTAGATGTACCATATGACCCAGCCATCCCACTACTGGGTATATACCCAAAGGATTATAAATTATGCTACTACAAAGACACATGCACACGTATGTTTATTGCGGCACTATTCACAATAGCAAAGACTTGGATCAACCCAAATGTCCATCAGTGACAGACTGGATTAAGAAAATGTGGCACATATACACCATGGAATACTATGCAGCCATAAAAAAGGATGAGTTTGCGTCCTTTGTAGGGACATGGATGCAGCTGGAAACCATCATTCTTAGCAAACTATCACAAGAAGAGAAAACCAAACACCACATGTTCTCACTCATAGGTGGGAACTGAACAATGAGCTCACTTGGACTTGGGAAGGGGAACATCACACACTGGGGCCTATCATGGGGAGGGGGGAGGGGGGAGGGATTGCATTGGGGAGTTATACCTGATATAAATGATGAATTGATGGGTGCTGACGAGTTGATGGGTGCAGCACACCAACATGGCACATGTATACATATGTAACAAACCTGCACGTTATGCACATGTACCCTAGAACTTAAAGTATAAAAAAAAAAAAAAAAAAGTAAAAACTAATAGAAGTAAATGTCTTTGCCATAATATGTGTGTGGGGGAAGGGGTGGTAGTAGGGAAACACTATAACCTAGTACTAGGCTATAAGATCTGTGCTCTTGATTTCCAACTGTGGTTGCAAGAATTGTGTTGATTTTCTCTTGCTTCCTTGTTTGCAAAGGTTGCAACCTTACATGCTACACATGGTATTAGCACCACACTCTAACCAACTGAGCTAACTGGCCTCCAACAATACGTGTGATAAATGCACATCCAACTTCTAACTAAATGAACGTTTGACTGAATAGTTTTGCTTTTTAAACTCTGTAGACATTTGATGCCCCTCTTAGTTACTTCATCAGTGTCATATACGGCTCATTAAAAGTCATTTTTATTCAATAAAAATATATAAAATATGTACTTGGTACAGGGATTCTAGACCTCTTTAGAGAAGGGGGTATAGAGATAAATATGAATTGTGTATATAGATATAGATCATGAGATAAATGGAGATAAAGTGACATGGAAATGATGGAGAGGAAAGTGTCATTGTTGCCAAGTGAGTTGGATACGAGAGAACCTCAGGATTAGAATTGGCTCTGGAAGGATGGGTAGAATTTGAACTTGAGAGATGGAATATTGCAACCAGAAAGAAGAATCTGAGTAGGAACATGGCCCATGGGGATCAGGCATAGGTTTGAAGGGAAATATTGAAAATAGGTTTCAGGTCCCGGAATACTGAGCAAAAGGCCTGTATTTACCTACCACTGAGAATTACAGTTATACTCATTATTGAACAACTTGGCTCTATAACATATGCTGACTACTTTCCTGAGTTTAGTTCTCTTTGTCTGAAATTCTTTCCCATCTTCCCACCTACATCACTATCCCTGGTCACTTTTTTCTACTTAATTTTTGACCATTATTTGGACATCAGCCTAAATATCACTTCCTCAAGGAGACTTCTTTAAACCATCTGATGAAGTTAGAGCTTTTAGAAATAATTATGCACAATGCCCTATGATTATCCTGCAGAGAAGATACAAAATTTTAATTATATAATCTTTTGATTAATTATTATTTTCCCTGCTAGATGGTAAGCTTCAGGAAGGCAGAAATAATTTTCATCTTCTTTAATTCTATATCCTCAGTGTCTAGCAAACTATCTGGTTTATAATGGGTGTTCAATAAGTATTTCTGGAACAAATGACAAACTAAGTGAAGATATAAAGATAGTTAGCATTATGATATCCTGAAAGTAGGGAAGATAAATGTTTTAGGGTTCACAAAAGCATAGGGGTGAGCAGTATGACAGTACTGTTTTCAATCAGGGTTTAGCTGACAGAGAAGTCTTTAAAGTATGTGCTATGCCAAGTCTTGTAATATACATTTGAGGTGGCACCACTAATAAAAACAACAAAATAATAGGTCCATATATCAAGGGCTTACTGGATGCCAGGTTGTCAGGTTATACATGCATTACTTCATGCAGAAATGAGTAAGACATGATACCTGCAATTCATCATTGATAGGGGAAAATGATAATGAGTAATGCAAATAATTAACTTTAATGTGTAAACATTGTCTCTAAGATAGAAGTAATTACTGAGTTTCAGAAAACAGAGGGCGTGGGAGAAATTAATTTTGCCTATGGGAATCAAGGAGGAATTCAAAGAGGTGACATTAAGCTAGGCCTTGAGTACAGCAGTTAGATAAGGACAGATGGGTGTAATTAAAGGTATTATTGAGAAACCTGTGTGAAAAACGACATGAAAGTTTAAAGTGCTTGTCAAAGTTCAGGAAAGAATGAGTAATGTGTTGTAAGAGGTAAGTGAACGGGAAGTAGTGCAAAATAAAGGTGGAAAAAGTAAACTGGGGCCAGACTGTGAAGGTCTTGGCATAAGAAGCTAAGGAGTTTGGACTAGACAGTATTCTGAAAACAGTGTGGAGACTTCTAAAGTCTTTTTTTTTTTTAATTAAGAGAAAGACAAGTGAGATCAAATATATAGTTTAGAAAGATTGCTTCTTTTGATCCAAGACCTGAGAAAAGCTTAAAAGAGATCTCTATCAGCAAAAGGTTGCACTTGATTAGCAACTCCTGTAGGTCTCCATGCAGAATGAATACCATGTGATCTTGGCATTGAAAGCCAGCTGATTCTGCACCTATCACTTATCCACACTTCTGCACAAACATTGCAACTACCCTTAGCAACACCATTCCAAATTGAGATTAAATGTACAGTCATGTATCCTATCCCTTTCTTATACTGGCGTAGTCAACATCCCAATGTTCACAGTTGTTTATGAAGTATTTATGTCTATTTTTCCTAGAAAATTGTAAAATCTTAAAAGGTAGAATACAAGTTTTGCATAATTTGAATCCTGGCTAAGGTCTAGTGAGTGTAAAATAAGAAATTAATATATTTATATAGATTTTTTAATTTCATGAAGAAAATATGCTTTTACAATATACTAGCAACACTTCAGTGTATAAATCCACCCTCTAGTGAAAACCACCAGTGGCACTTAGTTTTATATATTATCATATATCTTTATGCATAGACAAATCCACATGCACAAACTTTTTATTTTTCCTTTTGGAAAATGGATTTACTATACTATGTATATTTTTGACTATTTAATTATTTTTTCATTTAGACTGTCATAGATAGCTTTTCAAATCAGTATTGGAAGATCTAACATATACTTTTAAAAATAACTGTACAAAATGGCATAGTGTGAACATATGATAATTTATTTAACTTCTTTTTTATTAATGATTATTTAAGGTATTTAATTGGTTTCAAATTATTAGTTCTCACAAATTATGCTGACATAATTATTATTTGAGTTCTTGAACACTTTCAAGTATTATTGTACTACAGGTTACCGATATCAGTACAGCTAAGTCGAAATACACATGCTTTTTCAATACATTTTTTCAAATTACTTTCTAAAAGGGGTATATAAGTTTGTACCACTATAAAAGGTTTATTGAACTGCCTATTTTCTCAAACCAGTGCTGTTTGACACAGAAGGCACTAGCCATATGTAGCTACTTAAATTTAAATTTTAAAAAATTAAAAATTCAATTTTTAGTAACATTGGCAATATTTATTTATTTCCGTATAGGATCTCGCCTGTCACCCAGGCTCTGGAGTGATGTGGCATGATCATGGCTCACTGTAGCTTAAGGGATCCTCCCACCTTAGCTTTCAGAGTAGCTGGAGCTACAGGTGCCTGCTGCCACACCTAGCTAATTTTTTTGTTTTGTTTTAGAGATAAGGTCACTGTGTTGCCCAGGCTGGTTTCACACTCCTGACCTTAAGCAATCATTCCACCTGGGCCTCCCAAAATGCTGGGATTGCAGGTGTAATCCCACCACACTTAGCTGGCAATATTTTAACTGACCAATAGCTACATGTAGTTTTTGGTCATGATAATGAACACCACAGATACAGAAAGTTCCATCATCACAGACAGTTCTATTGGACAGTGCTACCTCAAATTATGGTTAACATTGGTTGTTATGAATGTTTATGAATCTTTTACGTTTTGGGCAATATAAATTTTTTCTTTTTTTTTCCTTGGTTTTTTTTTGTTTTTGGTTTTTGTTGTTTTTTTTTGTTTTGTTTTGTTTTTGTTTTTTTTTGTTTGTTTGTTTTTTTTTAGAGACAGAGTCTTGTTATGTTGCTTAGGCTGGCTTCAAATTCCTGGGCTCAAGTGATCCTCCCACTTCGGTATCTCAAATAACTGGGACTGCAGGATCCAACACTGCAGCAGCAATATGGTACATTTATCAAGGCCTCATTTTAATTTTGGTTCTTATTCAAACTGTAAGCATTCTTAAAGTGCTTATTGATTATTTCTATTTCTTCTCATGTTAAGTGGCTGTTCATATTCTTTCTTCATGTTTCATAGGATTGCTTGGCATTTATTATTAATATGTAAGACAAATATTTATCAACTGACTCAATGTATCTATGAGGTAGCAGAGCAAAACACAATTTAAATAACTTTCCTGTGACATTGTTTGACCCATAAAAAGGGTTTGAACATATAATAAGCAATTGCTTGCAAAGAAATGCCTCATAATAAATTATAAATTATGTATCTTTTCACCAAAACAATTTTCCAAATATTGTAGTTTGTCAACACTTGATTAATACATTTGAGATTATTAGCTGAAACCAATAAAACCACTTTTCTTGATAAAGAATTGAATACATCTAGTTCATCTTAAATAAACCCAACTTTATTCCTGGTTTTTCTGACCTAGGGAGGCTTTACTGAATTGAGAGACAGACTGCATTAGGTTCTCCAATGTTTGAAAAAGTGATTTACAATAAAAATGAGATTGTAAAGCCCTCTCCCCCAAAACATAAAAAGGGTACTTCTGTATGCTGTTGATGTAAAAATGTAGAAGAAATCAAAATGTAAATGAGGTTTTTCATGCTTTTAGTTTTAATGATTATAATTTAGTGCTAAGAATTTACTAGCAGCTGGCTGGAAGACAGAAACAATAGCAATTTCAATGTTTCTGTAGCACGTTATAATTCCCCAAAAATTTTCACACAAATCACTCTTTGCGCAAAAATAAATGAACAACAACAATGAAGTTGGGAGAAAACTTGAAAATGCAGAGTTGGAAGGTTAAAGGTTTAGGTTACAGGAGTCAGAAAAGCTTTTTTTGGAATCTTAGAAGCTTTCTTGGTACTGGCCAAAGCTTTTCTTGGTACTGGCCAAAGTCAATGTACCACGAAAGGGAGGTTTGCTCAGATTGGCCTTGATGGTGCACAAAAGAGGCACTGTCACCCAGGATGTCACTGGGCAGCTTAGAAAGTAATGGGGACTGAAGGCTAGAAATAGACCCTGGGAACTGGGGCACAACCCATGGAAATAGGGGGAAATGAGAAATGAGTTAATGTCTGAGAGTAATTCCAAATATGTGGATTAGAAAAAATGGACTAGATAACCCAAGATGGATGCTCTAAAGGTTTTTTGACTTGTAAAATAATGATGATGATGATGATGATGATGATGAGTGATGATAGCCACCTTTGCTAAGTAATTGTATTTAATCTTCACAATGATTTGTTTTTCGAAAAACCTAATGTTCACTTTGACAAAACTGGCTCAGAAGTGTAATAAGTTACCAAAGCCTAATCACAAGCAGACCTATAATTCTAACTCAAATCTTTTAACTTAAAATTTTATGCCCACAACCTCTTCTATCTCTGGGGAAGTGAAATAGCCTGAGGATCTGTCTCTATCTTTAGGTGCAACTGAAATGAGTGACAAGACTGTTCTTTAATAAATGAATGTGTACAGGTTGAACTCCAAGATTCCAGATCTTGCAGGGAAGCAGTTTTGAACTCTCTTTTGTGGATTGTGTTTGTGTAAGGAATAGAAGCTTCTCTTTAGGGGTGATCTTATCACTACACAATGTCAAAGATAAATGTATTTTCAGCCTCTGCATTAAACTCACCTTGCCACCTCTTTGTCTTTGCTCCCCTCACATCAAGTGCCTCAGCAGCCTGTGATTCTGTGATTTTATAATCTCTCTGGTTTCAACCAAAATGGAAAAAGTAATCTTAGGTACATATGAAGGAAGAAGAACAGCATGATTCCACCTAAGAAGGACTGAGGCTATTCAGTAATGAAAATCAAGAAAAACCTGCAACGGAGAGTTCACCCCTGTATTGGGGGTGTGGTGGGAGTCTCACAGTTAGATGGCATCACCAGTTCATGTTGCCCAATACCCTTGCTAAGAGTGTCTCTTAGTAAGAGTCTCTGATATGAACCTAATATTTTATTTTCTTTCAATTCTCTCAGATATAACTTTGAGATAAGGATATGTATCTGACTGGAGTTTAGGAAGATTAAATGTGATGATTATGTAAGCATTAATCAAGTTCCTGAGCTGAAAGAGGCAATAATAAGAGGAGACTTTTTGAAGTGATGGTGAGTCATTGCCTCCTTACAAAATATTTCTGAATTCTCTTTTCTCACTGCAAAAATAAGGATACTAGTATTGCACTGTTACTGTGACAATTAAAGGAGATACAAATGCAAAGTGCTTGGCTTATAGGAGATACACAAGAAGCAGAAGGTATTAACATAGCTGTTTCTTCACCAGGGTCTGTGTAGTAAGAGGATTCATAGGAAACATCTCTGGGACACCATCCCCAATTTTCTTCTTAGCATCCTTAATGATTTATGTGTAGATACTAACAACTCACTAGATTACAGATCCATTAAAGGGGAAAGGTGTACATATCCCATATGCCCAACTATAGGGGAATAATTATATATATTTTGAGGCTTCTCTTTGATGGCATATTCAATGTAATTAATCTAAATTCAGATAATAAAATATTATGTTACACAAAATAATAGTAGGCATAAGTTCTATGTAACAACAATGTAAACAAATATATGTACACAGATAAAGTCTGTTAACTCTATAAGAGCAGAAACTTTAGTGTGGGTGTATGGCTGGGGTCGGGGAGGGTGTTAGCTCTGTGAGACTAGGGACATGTGTATGTGTGTATAAGAGTGTGCTTGCCTATGCATTGCAGCATTGCAGTTTTCCAGTAGGGTGCATGGCACAGATATATTAGTCAAATAATATATGAAGTGGGGGAAAAGGAACAATAGAAAAACAAAACAGTTCTCTTAAATAAATTAGAGTTTAAATTTTGCTTTAAAATTTGTCTGTACTGAATTTACAATATGAAAAGCGGGCAATAAAAATCGTAGCCTCCTAGAATATCAGAGAAAGTTATCACTTGGAACACAGAGGTACATACATGTTACCTTCCCTCCTACCCCACCTCAAAGCAACCATTGTTAAGAGTTTTCTGGTTATCTGAGACTTTTTAAAAATATATATACAAACAAAAAATTACAGATATTCTCTTACCAGATAACTTTTGTTGCACATGATGTATTTTGGTCATCTTCTATGTTTGTGTTTAAAGTTCTTATTCTTTTCTTGACAACTCCATAAATATTCCATAGTATGTGTTTTTGTTTTTGTTTTTGTTTTGAGATGGAGTCTTGCTCTGTTGCCCAGGCTGGAGTGCAATGGTGCGATCTTGGCTCACTGCAACCTCTGCCTCCCGGGTTCAAGCAATTTTCCTGTCTCAGCTTCCCAAGTAGCTGGGATTACAGGTGCACACCACCACGCCTGGCTAATTTTGGTATTTTTAGTAGAGATGCGGTTTCGCCATGCTGGCCAGGCTGGTCTTGAACTCCCAACCTCAGGCAATCCACCCGCATCAGTCTCCCAAAGTGCTGGAATTACAGGCCTGAGCCACCGTGACTGGCCAATAGTATGTGTTTTCCTTAATTTTCTTAAACACTTGCATATTACTCATTATTTATGATTATAAGAATGATATTATTATTTTACTTTTTTTAAAAAATAGAGTTCTGCTCTTGTGGCCCAGGCTGGAGTGTAATGGCACTATCTCGGCTCACTGCACTCCTGGGTTCAAGCTATTCTCCTGCCTCAGCCTCCCGAGCAGCTGGGAGTACAGGCATGCCTCACCATGCCCGACTAATTTCTGTATTTTTAGTAGAGATGGGTTTTCACAGTGTTGGCCAGGCTGGTCTTGAACTCCTGACCTCAGCCTCCCAAAGTGCTGGGATTACAGGCGTGAGCCACTGCGCCCAACGTGTAATTAACTTTTATCCATGGAATTGTAGAGTCAAAGCACTATATGAACTTAAAATTTTGATCAACATTGACAAATGGCTCTTCAGGAAATGCTATTTCTATTATTGTACCCATCAATAGTACAGCAAAGTGCCTATTTTCACACATCTTCATCCAAACTGGATATGACATATCTGTTACATTTTTATCATCCTTATAGGTAAAATTAATCAATATTTTAATATACATCTTGAAGTATTAACCAGGATTATCTTATTTCATTTAAACTACTAATTTGTATCCCTGGCTCATTTTTCTATTGGGTTTTTTTCTTTTTCTTTTTCTTTTTCTTCCAGACGGGGTCTCGCTCTGTCACCCAGGCTGGAGTGCAGTGGTGCGATCTCCGCTGACTGCAAGCTCTGCCTCCCGTGTTCACGCCATTCTCCGAGCCCGCCACCACGCCCGGCTAATTTTTTGTATTTTTAGCAGAGATGGGGTTCAATCGTGTTAGCCAGGATGGTCTCCACCTCCTGACCTCGTGAACTGTCCGCTTTGGCCTCCCAAAGTGCTAGGATTACAAACGTGAGCCACCGCACCCAGCCGGTTTTTTTTTCTTTTTTAGTAAAGAATATGTACTTGTTCAAAAGGAAGTCTGAAATGCAATCACTAAAGACCCTCGTTAAATTTAAGGGTTTTTTTTCCCTGGGAGAAGCAAATCATTTGCCGCTAGGGAGAGTAGAAAAACCCTGACTAGGAGCAGAAAGAGTGAGAATTCAAAGTCGGCAATTATTTCTAGAGCTAGCTTTGCCCTTCTTCCTTGCTCAGATGCGGAGAAGGCCTTCTGTTCATGAAAACAGACATCTTAGCCAAACACCAGAGTTAAAAATTAGGGCTCTCAATTTTCCACTGGGTAGGGCGGATTCTGCCTGTGCTTCAGATACTTCACCTTAAGAAACAAACATTAGTTCATCCACTCAACAGGTAATTTGCTAGTTAATGAGGTTACAGCAGTATAAAACAGATGTGGTCAGTGCCGCTTAATGGTGAGGAGAAAAACAATTCTCCCTGTCTTCAGTGGAGGTTGAGGGATAGGGGCTGGTGGATGACTAGGGGTGAAGGTAAACAGGGATGAATATACAGACTGATGCATTTTGAGAAACTTGTCGGAATGGAGTGAGAAAGAAGATACAGGGCTGGTGAACATGTGTTTGGATTATTATTTAACAAACATAATGGTAAAACATTAAATTATTCTTTTACTGGGTAATTTTTTGTTACTAATTATTTAGCAAAGTTAATAACTGAAAACTATTCCTACATTTTTTTTTTTTTTTCTTATTTGGTTAAGTTTTCTTTCAGTAAAACCTCCTTCGCTCTCCTCACCCCATTCGAGAGATACTGAATTTGCATTCAATGAGTACATACTTCTGATAGCAGTATTACTCTATTTAGCTATATTAACTTGTTGGGGGGGGGAAAAAGCAGTAGATGCTTTGTGCTTTCTATGTTTGAATAAGCCCATTTCTGTCTATTTCTAAAAATGTCAAATGTTTTTAAATGTTTTACGGATACCCATTTAAAATACATTTTTAAATTGTAAAACTGTGATATCAGGATATCAAAACTAAAAAAATAAACATAGTCAAATTCTCTACTTTTAGGGAAAAGAAAGCATGACTCAAAAGTTTTAAAATACTTCCCCCTATGAAAACATTCTGTTCCTCCCTTTCACACCCTTCATTTGTACAAGAAAAGATGAAGCCAGGGAGAAAAAGAAATGGAAATTAACACTGAGTTTAGGTGGCATATGTATTCCGACAGGGCATAGGAGGGTTTTATCAGCAGCTACAGAAACCACTTCCTTTTTTCAGTGTTAGTTTACTAATCCCTTGAAGCTTGACTGCACCATCCACTCTTCACGTTCTGTAGCCACTTACCTCCTCTCACATCCCACATTACACCTCTACGTGCTATGGGATCCATCTAGGCAGTAGTTACTCTTATTTCGAAACAAGGATGTTAAAAATTACTTTACTCATCAACAAGTGAAACATCATGCCTTGTGGCTTTGTGAGCTGTGCCACATGGCTTAGCTTCTTGACCCCAAAGCTTTCCCTAAAGTAAGAGATATTTGCTTACTATAAATGCTTCTTGAGTTGCTACAGGGGTAATTTGCAAAGAGGTAGCAGAGGCTCAGGATAATGCTAGATTTTTCATGTCTTGGTGGATAGGAATCTTTCCTTTTATGTTTATAAAATTAAAAATTGGGTGCATTCAGTATATGGCATACTGACAGAGCATGAGAACTGGACACTGACCAAGGTTTGGATGGTGACACTGCCATTTACAAGCTGTGGACTCTCTACAAGATAAGTAACTTGCAGATTATTATACTATCTCAGGGTTTATGGGGATTATATTTGTAAGGTAATTCAAAATATCTGAAATAGCAGGTGTTTGATAAAAGTAGTTTTCTCTCCTTTCTTCTGAAATTCAAATAACCAAATTTCACATCGCTGGAATTTTGGTAAATCTTTATACAGGGGAATTATCACTCCTGAATCTCATTCACAGTTATACAATATTCTTTCTTGATTATTCTAATCCACATTTTACTAGCACAGAAAAATTAAGTCAAAGACTCAGTAAGAAAAAGTGGTTTTCCCCAAGTCACCAGCTAGTTAATGGTAGAGTGTGGCCTGACATCAGTTTTCACGACTCTGAGGTAGTAAATGCCAAAAACAGTCTTTCAAAGATGGTGTGCAGTAGTCCTTCACATATTTTCATTTTAAATTATTAAAACAAAAATAGTTTGTCAATGACAACTTCCATTTTCCCCAACTTGGTAGTACTACCTTTGTAGTTAGATGCTAAATAACATATATTTTGATTAAATAGCTCTGAATTATCTTATATAACTTGTATTTTATTAATAGCAACAGGGTCTATTAATATGCACATATGAAAGTCATGCATGAATAGAAGACACACTACTGGTTAATATGTGTCTTTGATGCGTTTTGCTTCCTCCACTCCATAAATCAACTTCACATTTGATTTATGTGAAGTTGAATTTGGAAAACCTGGATATAAAGTTCTTCCTTGTTTACTGTTTTTTGCTTGCTACTCTTTTCCTCTCAAAAGAACTATGAATTTCTTGAAGGTCAGGAGAGCAGATTCTTAGAAAAAATATGAAGAAGACCAAGGTTTTTTATTTTTCTATGTTTCTCCTTTCCTTTTTTCTCAATCTCTGGAAACCTCCCACACTTGAGGGCCCAGGGCCCTCCTGCTATGCTGTTCTCTCTGGGCTTTATCTCAATTAAAATCTTTTAACCACTTTCTCTAGTATCACTATGGGATTGTGTGGGAAACATAATCTTAGCTAACTTTGAAGTTAGAAGTGATTTTTTAAATTGTATTAGTGGAGAGGCCATAATGTAGGCATATTTTGTTACAGTTTTCAGAAGTGTTTGCATTTTAACCAGAGACAATTAAATTCAATAAATATTTATTGAAGCCTATTCTCAACCTGAATAGTGTCAATTACAGGACCTTCCTGCCATGCCCACCACCTAGAAACATGCTTAGGAAGGCAGACAAATAAATAAATTAAATGAAGCATGCAGTCAATATGGTGATGAAACCAGGTACACTGTGTAGCTGTTGTACAGAAGAAAGAACAGGAAGGACTTTCTCAACGATCCAAAGGAATTCATCATAAAAGTGAAATTTCAGACATCAGTGATAAATTAGTAGAAAAATTGCTACCCCTAAGCTAAATTTCACTGTTTTGTCACATTGAAACTTTATGCAAACAAAATAGAAACTTTCATGCCTCTTTGCTAAATTCTTCCCTCTGCTTAAGGTACCCTACCTAAGTCAGTTTCTCTTTTTCTGTCTCTCTCTCTTTCATCTTCTCCTTCTCTCTCTCTCTTGCTCACTAGCTCTCGTTCTCACTCTGCTCTTACTGTAAAAGCAAAACATGTGCAAGCATCACAGACTAGCTATAACCTCTCTTCCTTAGATTCAAATCTCTTACTTGCCTTTAGAAGAATTAGAAGAATGGTTCCCTTCTTCATGCTCTCCTCACACCGTATTTAAAACTCACAGCCTTTATCATATTCTGTGTATTAAGTCACTACCACTCAGTTTAGTAGTAATAAACTTTTACCTTTCTATTATAAATCTTACAGTTTACAAAGTACTTTCATGTATATCATCACATGTGATCCTGACAACAGCTCTTTAAGGTGAGAATTATCTTTGTTTTATTATGAGAATATCTAAACCTCAGAGAAATTACCCAAGATAATACATTTAGTAAGCAGCTGCCAAAGTTAGGTCTTCTGACACTAAAGTGATTTCCCTAATGTAATTTTGAGACAATATTCTTTGCACAACATCTTACAAATTGAGAACATCATACTGGATCTCAATGGAGAAAATAATAAGCTACATAAGTCACAGAAGATAAGTAAGTTTCCTAAAGTCACACAGGTAGGGTCAGTGCCAAGATTCAAACCATGCATTCTGGTTCCAGAATCTGTGCCCTTAAATAATGTGTCCCCTACTTCTTATGCATATTTGTAAATGGCTAGATAAGATTATAAAAGAGGGAAGGATACACACCAGGGAGTAAACATACATTACCTTGCTTGTCAGGGTGTGTATGGCAAGAAAAGGAGGGAAAAGGAAAGTCAAGGAAAAGAACAATGACAACTACAGCGCAATGGCAAAATGCACTTGGTGTAATGTTAAGTAAAATTTAGAGAATTTTATGTCTCCATCATACAATATAAATATAAATATAATTAAGTAGAAGACACAAAGACAAGAACGGAGTAGGCACCAATGAAAATGAGGTCTTTTATTCCTCAGAGTTCTGTTACCTTGGTCTTTATTATCTACAGCAAAGTTATTTATTCACGTTCTTTCTATTTTTCTATTATCTATCTATCTTATCTATCTATCTATCTATCTATCTATCTATCTATCTATCTATCCGCCTGAAGGGTTCTGTGTTTAAAGTGAAAGGAGAGGCCAGTTGCAACAGCCTACACCTATAATCCGTGTGTTTTGAGAGGCTGAGGTGGGACGATTGCTTCAGGCCAAGAGCTGGCGGCTGCAGTGGACTATGCCACTGCACTGCAACCTAGGCAACAGAATGAGACTGTCTCTAATAAAAATAAAAAATAAAGTGGAAGAGTCATGTATTAATGAGCCTGATTTCTGCAACTGATTATGCAAATACAATATTTTAAATATTCCCCTATCATTACTTGGGTAAGTTATCTGATTCTTGGAAAAGAAATGAAATCTCTCAACTGGGAGAAACTGATAGTTTTGACCTTTAAACCTGCCATCCTCAGACCAGCTGCTGGCCCAGCTTTGCTCTCTTCATGCCAAGACTCTCTACAGTTTTGCTTGTTTAAAATTTACTTTGTTTGACTTCACGTTTCCCTCTAAGCAATAGCCTATAAGGAGAAGAGGAGTCAAGTCACACTACAAAATTTTGAAAATAAAATGCTGTTGACATAGGGTTTAACATCTGATTGCCAAACGCATGTTTATAACTTGACTTGAAGTTAGCAAGCTAAATATATGTAAAGTCATCCAGGGTCAACTTTCATAGCTTACAAACTGATTCACGCTAGCATGTTGATGTAAAATCTCTGATACTGCTGGGGTTCCCCAGATCCCTTGTGCTAGATAAGTATCTCTGAAAATGAAGTCCCTGTGCTAGATGAATATCTCCGAAGGTGAACAGCATGGGGTAAGAAACATAATTTGGCTGGGCACAGTGGCTCACGCCTGTAATCCCACCTCTTTGGGTGGCCGAGGTGGGTGGATCACTTGAGGTCAGGAGTTTGAGACCAGCCTGGTCAACATGGCAAAACCCCATTTCTACTAAAAATACAAAAATTAGCCAGGCATGATGGCAGGCACCTGTAGTTCCAGCTACCCAGGAGGCTGAGGCAGGAGAACGGCTTGAACCCGGGGGGCAGAAGCTACAGCTGAGATCACATTACTGCACTCCAGCCTAGGTGACAGAGTGAGACTCTGTTTCAAAAAAAAGGAAGAAATATAAAATTTATCATCTATTGACACAAATGCTTGGCAAAGGAAAATTTGCTCCCAATAAACCTACTCTTTGTTGTTGTTGTTGTTGTTAAAGTTAAACCTGGAGAGTAATTAGTTTTCATCAACATTAAATAAATATTATTGAGCGCCTATGATGTCCTAGGGATACAGTAGTGAATAAGACAGACAAGGCTCAAGCTGCATAGAGTTTATATTCCAGTAAAGCAGATACATAATGCACAAGAAAATGCAATAATTATAGGCAATTTTAAATATTACCTGGAAACAAACAGGATGATGAAAAACAAAAATGAAACTTAAGCCCCTCAATGGACTGAATGGACCCTTTCTTGGCCCAGGGTATCCCAGAGAAACTTTGAAAACTGAGTTACTGGCCACAACGGAATGGGAAGTTGGACATGCCTCGTTAAACCCCCTTGCTTCCTAACCACCATTAAGCTTTCTTTCCTAAGGGTTAAAGCAAGTTTGTCCAACTCACAGCCCATGAGCCACATGCAGCACAGGACAGCTTTGAATATGGCCCAACACAAATTTGTAAACTTTCTTAAAACGTTGTGAGATTTTTGTAAAGGTTCTTTTGTTTGTTTGTTTTTTGTTTTTTGTTTTCTCATCAGCCATTGTTAGTGTTAGCATATTTCACGTGTAGCCAAAGACAATTCTTCTTCTCCCAATGTGGCCCAGGGAAGCCAAAAGATTGGACAACCCTGGGTTAAACAGAAACCAGCCCTTTGAAAATACTCCATCACTGACAACCACCAATGCCCGATGCCGCCCCTTCTTTTTGCAGTTTCAACAAGACAACCAACCCGCATTCCTTCCTGATGAGAGACCACCTACCATGGAGTGGTTCTGGAAGTCTACAGGAAGATGAGTAGTGAGGGTTTTTGTGTCTTCTGCTTTACCTTTTGATATGAGAAGGCCAAAAACTCCACCCTCAGATGGTGCTAATGCCCCGGTTTTTGCACATGGGTCCCACAGAGAAGCATGGAGCAAAATTGCACATGCACATCTTTCTCCTTTCATAAATATTCATGACTCCTCCTATAGCTTGTTGAATATGTATATTTGCCCACCTCATTCAGTATAAATCCCTGTCTTATTCTTTCCACTCTCAAAGTATTTGTTTCCAGCTTCTGGCCAGAGGCTACAGTTCCCAGCCTGTCAGAATGGCCACCCTGCAGATTGCAACCCTTTATGAGAAACAAAGCTCTCTTTTCTGTATTTATTAACTTTCTCATTCTTCAGCTGATAGCGATAAAATTGAATAGCTGGAAAAGGCCACCATAAACATTATGGTTAGTGGAGGCCTTTCTGAGAAGGTAAAATATTTATCAGTGAGAATTTCACAAACAGAATGAGCAGTTTTTGGAAAAATGACATGAATTATTTCAGGCAGAGAAAAATAACAAAGTGAAAAGCTAATGAAAAGAGAAGTCTAGACGGTTTGAGGATCAAATAGAAAGCAGATTCCTGGGATAGTGAACAACTAGAGGATCAAAGGGAATAGATGGGGCCAATGATGTAGGGTCTTGTGATTTTACTGAAACATGATAAAAAGGTAACCTACTGAGGAGTATTAAGCAAGGGAATTAATGATTCACATTTAAATTAAAAAAATCAAAGTGGTGATGGTAGACTCAGTCAAACCCACTGATCAGACACGGGGTGGGAGACAGGAGAGACAAGAACCAAGGAAGGCACTTAGGTTCCTGGCTTGTTAAATTCAATGAAAAGAAAATGAAATTAGAAGGTAATTGCTATAGTCCAGCAACAAATGATGGCATATTGGACCAGAGTGGTATTGGTGGAAACACAGCAAAGTGGACACATTCATGAAGTTTGTCCTTGTCTCTTCAGCATTTCTCTTACTTGTGTGTCTATGGGATAATCCTCATCTATTAGCAAACAATAATGCTTCTCAAAATTTTCATTTCAAAACTTGGTTTATTTAATAGAAATAGTGAAGTGAGAATGGGATCACACAGTATAGACTATCTCAGTAATTCACAGTTCCACAGGTGACTCAACATGCATCATGTGTATAGTTCACTTGTAAAATCTTTGTTTTTCTTGATTTTATATTTGACTGCATCAATAATTAGACAAAATCTCACTCTCTTAACTCCATTCTAACAATTAGACTTAAAGCCAGAAGTCTTGTTGGTTATCAGCTTTCTATTCACCAGTAGTATTTTTATTAAAAAGTCACTTATCTTTTCTGAGCCTCAGTTTCCTTATTTGTAAAATGGGAGTAATAATATCTGGAAGATGACTCTCAGGTTGACACAAAATGTGAATGTACTATGCAGCTGAAAATAAACTATTCAAATAGAAAGCATGATTATTATTTTTCTAATGTCATAAACTCTTATTCCATCACATTAAAAAAATGTTTCCCTATTTTTTTTTTTTTACATATCTTAACTGAATAAATCTAGAATATTCAGATGCCTGATATACAGAAGTAACACTAGTGAGCCACAATTTGTAAGGGCTATGCTCTCTGTGGTTTTCCATTCTTGCAGTTGTGCCATAGTCATCCAACCACACTCTCTGCCCATCCTTCTTTACCTTATGACAAAGGGCACATATTTTTGAGACAGCTGTCAGTGAGAAATCTCAGAGTGGAAAATTATTCTAGTGAAGAGGTTTTCTGAATGTGCTCCAAGGACCTATGGGGATCCTTGCAGGAGTTCTCTACATTACTCACTTTCAATTATATATCTGTATAATGCTGGTTTTTTCATATTCAACTAAAGCAACATATCTCAATAGATGGAATGCAGAAGTAGATAAGATAGCACTCTTTCATTAAGTCAGATATTAAAGATTTTGCAAATCTATAAGATAATGTTGCTCTTCCCATTAATTTTTGTTTTTTTGTTTTGGAACTATAGCTGTATCTTCAAGAGTGTTATTTTCATTTTTTATTGTTAAATGAATACGTCAATACTCTATTTTTTTTACGTTTCATTTCTAATAGGGTAAATATTATCAGATATTGACCATATAAGCAAAAGCTCTTTGGGGTCTGTATATCCTTTAAGAATGCAAAGGAGTCCTGAGAATAAAACTTTGAGAAACATTGGTATAGTGCAATCAACCAAGCTGGGCAGCATTACCAAAGCAAACCTATTATTTCTTTTCTTCCACCATAATAGTAAGGTCTAATTAGCTGAGTTTTCTTGCACAGAAATTCCATTATTCTCTCCTTCTGCCTTCCTTCCTGCTTAGCTTCCTATATTTTTTCCTTTCTTTTACTCAGTTTATTGAGTGAATAAATGAGTAAACATTGACCAGGTTCTGTGATGAACTTTGATATACAAAAATAATACAGTCCTGCTGTCAAGGAGCATGGAGCCTTGTGGAAAAGATAGTCATTCACTCAGGTAATTATAATGAATGATGAATGCAGGAACATGAGGTCATAGGAAAGAGAGTTTTGAAATCTACCTAGAAGATCAGGAGGACAGAAACAGAGTACAGCACCCAGGACATTATAAGGCCTGAACAAATGGTCCAGCCTCCTTTTTATGCTTTGAATCAACACGTAATTTCAAACAGAAGTTTCCCCACTGTGGCTGTCATGGTGGCGCTCTGCTTCCATTTCTTTTCCAGAGAGCACTTGGCCATAGGGGTATCCTTAGCTGACAGCTTCCAGCCGTCGTGACTTCAGGATTCACCTCAGCTTTTCAATCAAGGCCAACTGCTAAGTGCAGCACAGGTATCAGGCCTGGCCATTTGGGCTTAAGCCAAGCTCCCTTATGGGCAGTCTTTGCACTAGAGGTCCTTGCTAGGCTGGCCGAGGCTATCCCAGAGGTGTATCTCTAAGCCTATTTCTCTCCAGTCCTCTTTCCTTCCTTCTTTCGCAGGTGTCAGAGAACTACCTTGTCATCTCAGAGTTTCTCTTCTTATTCCTGTTCCTTCCCTCCTTTTTCTTGCACAGGCATTGCTCTCTAACCAATTATTTGAACCTCAATGTAATCAGAGATAAAATAGAAATCAGGTAATACTTTCTTTATACAATTGTGAGATGATTAAATGGGATAATATTAATATATGTTTGTTATTTTGGTAAAATGTAAAGTGGTAAATAAAATTATTATGATTATTATCATTACTACTAATTACAGAGGTATATATAATAGCAAATACATGGTAAAATATTAATATATCAAATTCTTCCTCTAAGATCTTTCTTAGTTTTGATATGTGCTCTAGCATAGTTTTTCTAATTTCTAATATATAATATATAATTTATAATATATAATTTCTAATATATAATAATATTTAGCAAAGAACAGTATGATTTCTATGTTCTCTGCCTCATGAATAAATTAGAAAAATTCTGGGGGCCAGGGACAGAATGCTATGGTTTGAATATAGGTTGCCCCCCAAAAGTCATGTGCTGAGAGGTGGGACCTTTGAGAAGTGATTGGCAGTACCCTCATGAATGGATGAATCTGTCATGGATTAATAGATTAATGGATTATGGAGTTATCCAAGGTTAGTTATCATGAGGGTGGGTATGTAATAAGCACTAGTTTGACCATCTCTCATGACCCCCTTTGCCATGTGATACCCTGTACCGCCTTGGGACTCTGCAAAGAGTCTCAACCAGCAAGAAGGACCCCATTCGATGTGGCCTCTTGACCTTGGATTTACCTGTCCCTAGAACTGTAAAAAAAAAGTTTCTTTGTTTTAAATTACCGAGTCTTAGGTATTCAGTTCTAGCAACAGAAAATAGACTAAGACAGATGCTGATGTCCCTGGTCCTAGGCTACACTTTGAGAACCACTGCTAAGTAATGCTGCCTCTCTGTAAACCTGCTTTTAATTATGGGAACCTAGTGACAGACTGTGCTTTGTACATAAACTCACTTTTGCTTTATATAATTTTAACATATACTGAATTTTTGGGAATGCAACCTCTCGATAAACCTTCAATAGAAAGTTCTACTTTGTTCTCCTGGGAACTTGACCAAGAATTGTCTAACATCAACAACTCTGGTATGGTGTTTGAGCGATTATTTGATAAGGTATTTGAGTTATAGCTCATCAGAATTCATTTCTGTTCTCAGAAAAAAGTTCCTATCACATTTACCACAATTCTATAATTTTACACAGAAGCGAAACTACCTTTGCAAAAATTATAACTGAGGAAATTATGACAGTGAAAGAAATCAGACCTAATCAACTTCATCTTGCTTCTAACCTTTAAGCTGTCCTTTTACATTCCTGGGCATAGGTGAAACAAACTTTGGGAAGTAATTCAGTTCATGGTTTGACTCTGAAACAAAATTGATAATAGCCTTTCCCAAAAAGACTCCCTCTTGCCTGGGGACCAGTCTGCCTTTGCAGGACTAACAAATTAGCTACAAGATTAGAAATCACAGTTTAGGGGTCATGCAGCCTCTGGCTCCAAGAGTCTGCACCCTCCTGCCCCCCACAAGTTGCTCCTAGGGATAATATCTCTATTGTAAAATCTAAGATCAGTGCTTGAGATATTTTACAGACCCTGCACTCCATAGATCAGCTGACACCACTGAGACCAGCAATCTGGCTCAACCATTTTTGCCATCCCACCCAGGAACAGAAGACAGCAAGAAAAACTCACTTAGACCCCCTTTGGTTCCATCTCCAACCTGACCAATCAGCACTCCCCACTTCCCAAACCCCTACCCACCAAATTATCTTTGAAAACGCTGATCCCTGAATGCTCAGGGAGACGGATTTGAGTGAAAATAAAACTCCCGTCTCCCCCACAGCTGGCTCTGCGTGAACTACTCTTCCTCCATTGCAATTCCCCTGTCTTGATAAATTGGCTCTGTCTAGGCAGTAGGACAGGTGAATCCATTGGGTGGTTACAGAAGTGTGAAGAGCAAGTATCTGAGTGCCTCATTATGTTTTCCAACACATTCATACTTGAACATTTTACATGATGGGATATATCTTATTATATTAGAAATGTATTTAAAATATCTGATTTCTTCTTTTATTACATTTCGCACTACATTTATTTTTATTAAGTGTGTAAGTGGTTTATATATTAATTTCATTTCAGAATAGTAAGGGATTTGGGGTATGATCAGTTTAAGAATCAGTTGTGTGTGTGTGTGGAATGGAGAGTTAGTAGTTATTTTTGAGAGACATCAGTATGGGAATTACTAGATTAGTAGAAATAAACTAAACTGAAAATCAATGTGCCTGAGGTTCATTCTTAAATCTCATTAAGTGGCAATATGACATTCAGCAAGTGATTTAACTCTAGCAAGTGATTTAACTCTCTGGAACTCCATTTCCCAATTTTAAAATGAATCCATTAGACTAAGAGGTCTCCAAGATCTTTTTCTATTATTCAATCATTGAATAAAACTGTTTTAAACTTTTTTTTACAATTAAGTGTGTTACTTTGATTACGTTCATCAAATAAATTTCCACCTAAACTGCTTCTTCAATATTGATGACCTAATACAAATTTTAATGTTTTAACAATCAGTAACACACTTGCCCAGAGATTCAAGAAGGGAAACTTAATCTGTCAGGGTATCTTTAAATAAGTAGTGTGTTAGCTTAATTATACAATGTCAGCTTTTAATTCTAAGAAGGTATATAAAACCTAAAAGTAAGGTGTTCCCCAACCCCACCACCAACCCCGCCCCACGGTTTTGAAGTTTGTGCCCCCACTGAGGAGTATTTTCACCTCTGAACTTTCAAGGGCAACTCCTTTTGCCTCACTGAAACTGGCTTTCAGGCTTGGCAACCAAGATAAGAATATTAAGTACACTTATTTTAACACTCAAGGACACTTTCTGAATAAACCAGAATCTAGGAAGATATAAGTGAATAATGTGGACCTGCTCTCTTTGAATGTTCATAATCTGGTGAAAAAAAATGGACATATGAATATTGACTTGTGACCAGTGCAAAGGGGGCAAAAATTCATATGCCAAAGAAAACGGGGAGATATCAGGTCTGTCTTGTTCATCACTGTGTCGACAGGGCCTGACACCTAGTAGGCTCAGTGGGAGAAAGGAGCCCCGATTACCAACAAAAGCTAGGAAAGAACGGGAGGCTCTTACAGAAAAGGGTGATATTTAAACTGAGAAAGGAGGCATCTGGAAATAGTGCTACCTATTAATTTTTGGCAATCAGATTGGCACACTAGAACGGTTCATAAGACCAGCCTTCTCCTATCGGCTAGCTTCCTTCCTCACCCTTCTCACCCTGGGCAAGCCACTTCCTCTCTCTGGGCCTCCTGCTTTTCCTCTGTAACACAGAAGGGGTTGAGCAATATCATCTCTGAGAGCGCCATGTGTGTGCGCGCCAGAGGGAAAACCCCCACAACGCTAATACACCAAAACTGCAGGTTTGCACAACAACTGAATTCTGCTGAATGCGAATAGGCAAACAGCATTTACCAGGAAACAAAACAAAATCAAGCACATAAAAAGGCAGAAAGAGTTGGAAAACGGAAGGAAGATAAGTTCTCAAACAGCTGGAATAGTTGATTTTAGCTAGTGAAGTTTTTCAGAGGAAAAAAAAAAAGTTGGTTATGAGGCAACTGGACCTGAGAAAAAAGACTAAAGGGGAAGAACAGCAAGTAAAACAGAACTCCACTTGCTAGGTTTCTCCTTCTGTCGCGCTCTTTCACCTGCCCCATCCCCTTATTCCCCCCACACCTTTTCCTTCTCTCCCTACGTTACTGCACAGGAACGAAGTCTGGGTCGTGTGCGGACCGCTTGTGGCTCTTAAACCCTCTTTTTGTCACCCTGGCCGTGCAAAATTCTGAAAAGTCCCTCGGCAAAAAAAAAAAAAAAATCTGTCCCTGGGCCCTTCCCTAGTTCTGGATCCAGTTGCAGCCAAGCGAGGGGCGGCGCGCGCTCCCAAGTCCCCGCTTCAGGGTCGGGCACGCTCCTGGCGCCCAACCCCCAATTCCCGGCTGCTCAGTGTCCCCGCCCCCGGGTTTCCGCGCTGGCGTAGCTATTTCAAGGCGCGCGCCCCGCGGTGGACTCACCGCTAGCCCGCAGCGCTCGGCTTCCTGCTAACTCTTCACCTCCTCTCTCAGCTCCCAGCAGCATGGGTGTTGGGCCAGCCTCGCTGCTCGCCGCCCTCCTGCTGCTTCTTTCCGGCGACCGCGCGGTGCGCTGCGACACACCTGCCAACTGCACCTATCTTGACCTGCTGGGCACCTGGGTCTTCCACGTGGGCTCCAGCGGTTCCCAGCGCGATGTCAACTGCTCGGTTATGGGTAAGCCGCCGGCTCGGCAGTCCTCCGGGTCGTCCTTTCTGCCCTTGAGCCCCTAACGCAGCGCCGTGCTAACTACCGCTTGCCCCCAGGCAGACGCTTGTGGGTGGCCAGAGCATCTTGACTGGATTCGGGGACCCTTGGTGACATTCTTCCCCGCTAGGCCTGCGAAGCTAAAGTTCATCTGCTGAGAACTTCTAACTCCACACTTTCTTGGTTATCTTGGGGACTCAACACTTTTATCAAGAACTTTTTTTTATCTCTCCTGCTTAATTTTGTTTGGTTTGAGAGAGACTTGGGAATTGCAATCTTTTGATTCTCCAGTCCGATCTGGCAGCGTTCTTTTTAAAATTTATTTTTATTTTCATTTTTTATTGCTATTGTGCTCGTGAAGACAGATGAGCTCAAAGACTCTCGAGGATATAGCAGGAAGTTTTCTCTTTTTGTTAGTTGCTGGGAAAGGGACTTTCTCCCCGGTGATTTTGGTTTGAGCGTGTATTGATGAGTACTAGAAAACGTCTGGTACCACTCTGAATTGTTTCATGCATTGCAGGGAGGTAAAAATTTAAAAAATAATAATAACAGGAAATTTAACTCTGAGCCTAGTAATTAGAAATGCCCAGAGTCATGCACAATGCCTGGCTCATGGAAGTCTCTCAATAAATACCTAGTGTTTGAACATACTGGAGATATTCCATATGCTTTCGGATATCGTGGTTACCCCTAGAAAAAAGAAGGGGGTGGGGTGGAAAAAAGACAAAAACAATCACTGGTCAGAAGAGTCACACTGTGGTCTACCCAAATCCTCTTACAGCCTGTGACTTCTGCAGAGTCAGTAAAAAATCAGGTATAATTTTCTTGTCAGCAGAACAAAGATTGTTAAGTCATTTGTTACTAAAGAAAGACCTTTTTAGCTGACTATATAGCATTTCATAATCCTGAGCATTATAAACTTTTTTTTTTTTTTTTTTTTTTTTTTTTTAAGAACAACGTCTCGCTGTCACCCAGGCTGGAGTGCAGTGGCGCGATCTCTGCTCACTGCAACCTCCGCCTCCCAGGTTCAAGCGATACTCCTGCCTCAGCCTTCCGAGTAGCTGGGATTACAGGCGCCGCCACCACGCCGGGCTAATTTTTTGTATTTTTAGTAGAGACGTGTTTCACTGTGTTAGCCAGGATGGTCACTATCTCCTACCTCGTGATCCGCCCGCCTCGGCCTCCCGAAGTGCTGGGATTACAGGCGGGAGCCACCACGCCTGGCCTTTTTTTTTTTTTTTTTTTAAATTTGAGTTTGAAGGTTGGGGCAGAAAAAGATCAGGGTTTGCATTGCCCCGTCACATGCAATCTCCCATGTCAGAACATTAATCTGAAACATGGAAAAACTGTTTAAAATGTAGAACTCTCCAGATTGACACAGCTGAACCATTTTCAGGCAGACTCAGCCTGTAAAATTACCTTTGGCCTTAATCCAGTAATTAAAGGCACCCACAGGTCTGAGTCCTTATCTATGAAGGTTAAACCTTTCATTCCTAACAGCACAAATTAGTTTTATAGGACACAAACCTCTAGTTTGCTGAATAAACTTTGGATGTATTCAGATTATGAGGTTCTAAACTATAGAGTCCTTGAGGAGAAAGGTACCCCATTTCTTCTTCGAATAGACCATTTTGTGTCTTCTCCTGGACTTAGCACATTGTCCTCCTTAGGATCTGATAGCTAGTCTGTTTATTTATCTTTTTGTTGTCATACCTTTTATTCTTGCATTTCCCACTTTTGACTAGCATTTTGCCTTCTCTCTGTTTCTGGAAGCCTGTAATTTTCAACATTCCCCACTTCTCCTTTTCTTCAGTGGAAAAATTTCTTCAGTGTTGGGATGCTCTGGAAAGGTACTGTACTTTTTGGGGTATCCTTGCCTGCTGGGCTGCATAGCGTATGTCTCCTTTTTGAGACAAGGTCTCACTGTGTTGCCCAGGTTGGAGTGCAGTTGTGCAATCGTAGCTCACTGCAGCCTCCAACTCCTGGGCTCACAATCCTTCCACCTCAGCCTCTCAAATAGCTGGGACTACAGACTTGCACCGCCATAACCAGCTAATTTTTAAAAAGTATTTTTGTAGAGACAGGGTCTCACTATGTTGTCCAAACTTGAAGTCCTGACCTCAGTCCCCCAAAGTGCTAGGATTACAGCCCTGAGCCACTGCTCCTGCCTGCATTGTCTCAAATTTTGAGAGCCTAACTGTGTCACAGTCTTGCCTGGGAGCAGAAACTGTTTGAGGCAACAAGATGGAGCCTCTGGTTTCTTCACTAGGCAGACTATGCTCAAACTGGGTAGCATGAAAGGAAAGCAGCACAATTATAATTGAAATTGGGGGATTCTTTCCCCTATTGAGATCCAAATCATTTTCTTTTATTGTGCCTTTTTTTTTTTTTTCCTTTAGGACCACCAGAAAAAAAAGTAGTAGTGCACCTTCAGAAGCTGGATACAGCATATGATGACCTTGGCAATTCTGGCCATTTCACCATCATTTACAATCAAGGCTTTGAGATTGTGTTGAATGACTACAAGTGGTTTGCCTTTTTTAAGGTTAGTTTGTTGGAAGTTGGATTTATGTTTTCAATGATTTGATATCTGAAACCTCTTCTGATTAGTAGACCCTCAGAATTTTAATTTTACATTAAGAAGATAACCGGAATTGACACCACTCTTCCCAAGAGTAGTGGTTGGTATAATTTTTCCACTTTATTTAAAATTATGATTTTAGTAGGTTTTGGAAGTACCAGCTCTACATTTGAATATGTATAAATTACGTGTAAAATTTACATTTTGGTAAGTATGACTAAATTCTTAATTTATTTTCATTATTACTATCACTTTATTTCTAAATGTTGCCATAGTCATTTGGCTTTGTTCTGAATCTATAGGAAAGATATAGAGATTACACATTTTGTTTTCTTGCCGTTATTATGCTATCCTTCCTATCACTACCTATTGGCTATGAGAGATTGGCTTAAATGATTTGTTATCCTAAATATACTAAATATATTGAGTAATTTTTTCTTCTGAACTAAGAGAACCTAGGAATTACTCCCTTAGGCTAGTTAAAGTAAAAGGTAGCCAGGTCAATCTAGCTTGTTTCCTTCTCTCACTAGGAAAGAACTGCTGTTCATTCTCATAACACACTACTTCCAATTGCAAACATACTCAGGGTTAAAATAGTTTAGCACAAATTACAGCCCATTTCATTTGTTCTTCTCAAGCTGAAACTTTTCTTGTAAGCTAAATATTAAATGGTTCAAGTAAATTGGAAACATAAGCCTGAAACTAGGCGTTTCTTATTATACATAGAGTATAAATAGACAGACTTTTTCATGGCGAAAGGTTTACAGCCCTTAAAACATCTGGAAAGAAGTGGGAAAGTAGGGAATGACTGTTAAGTATGATAAAAGACAAAGCACCAACAAAGGCCTAGTTCTAAACTTGTTATAATTTCTCGTGGGAGTTGTGGTTTGTCACGAGATTATGGCGGTCCAAGCAAGTTTACCATATTTTTTAGAATAATAACTCCCAGAAATATTTTTAAAATAAGGACCTTTCTTTAATATGGAATAAAAAAAAAGATAAAAGGAAGTAGAGGAGAAGAGGTTGCCTCTCCTCAACTGGATTTGCCGGTATGATATGCAGCTGGTGGAAACCAATTTGTCCATGCTGGCTGTTGATGGCCAACAGTCCACTGAATTAGTGGAAACCCATGGTTAACCAGTTGTTAACTATTTTTAGTATCATTTCCAGATGCTATGCATTTTTTTGTAAAAAACATACTTAGTATCTATATAAATTTTAAAAATTGCAATGTATATGTGGTATATTTAACCTGAAAATAATCTGTAACTATAAGAGGTCTGCAAAGGCCTATTACAGTTGTATATATGTTGATGAGCCTAGGCCTTTGCAGACCTCTTACAGTTACTCTGTCACAGCCCTTCAAAAGTTATTTGACTTCAGATTAAGAATCAATTACCTGTGGAATTCATGTGCAAAGAAAGAGATATTCAAGGCAATTGTTATCATGTACCATAAACCTTGTCCATATTTTTCTGTCATTGTCTTTTCCTCTGTCTCTATCTCTTCTTGTTTGACACACAATAGACACTTAGTCAATTTATTACAAAAGGAATGAATGAAGTGGAATTCAGTTGGAAAATAGGTTAAATAAATTATTTAGGAGATGAGCAGATATAAATAGACAAGTACACAGTTTATTCTTTTGACTTAGGAAACTTCATTCTTAAATTCTGCAGAATTGGAAAAACTGGTGGGGAAACTTCTAAAATCATTATTTAATTACCAGAGATGTAATAGAAATAGACAAATGCAGTTTTCTTCTATTATATTTTTATCAATTTGTTCTTAGCTTAAATAGTAGTCCAAAGCTGGTAGGGACAGAGGGAATTAGCTGGTGACTGAATGAGGAATTGTATCACTTTACGTATTTCTTGTGAATCACGGTGTAAGCACATTTGGTGTTTTACCATAGCCTCAGAACATTAGTCACATTAGGTCAATAGAAAATCACTTTTTAAAGCCAAATAAAGTTATGTGTGTTCCTAACCTTAAGTTGGAAAGAGTTAACATATATGCTATTGGAGGTTAGAACCCTGCCTAATCCTATGGTTCTGGATGGCATTGGTCAAATCCTTATTCTTTCATTAGGAATAACAATAGGAAAAATACTCCTGCCCTACTGATTTCAGGATATGTATGTTTTAAAGTGCCCATTTGACAGAACCATTATCAAGGCTATGTTTTGTTTTTCTACAGAATAATCAACCACTCTGGTCAGTAGTTAGGTCTTATGACAAGGACTATAATTTCCTTAGGCAGAGTAGAATATAATAGGTACTTGTTTTTGAAACTTGATATAATCAGATAGTTCCAGATAAATGTAGTTTGCAAAGTAATAAAATACCATGTTATTTTAGTAAATCCAACTGTAAGAGTGATAGGAAGTAGAGTTTAAAAACTTAAGAAAGATATTAAGATGGAGTTGACTTTGAATAATAAAGTCATCCACTGTTGGTGGGTGACATTTATTAATACAGAAAATTTACAGATTTTACCACAAGCATCAGGGTATTTCCTGCAGCTGGGGAAACTGTGCTTGAAAGGACACGTAAATCAAGAAAAACACAAGCCCATTTAATAAGTAATGCATGTAAGAATTGTTCCTATGGAATTAGAAAGCATCTTTTACATTAAAATTTATTTTTGTAAAAGGAGAAAACATCAAAACTTGAGTAGTGTTTGCTATTCAATTTTAAGAGTCTTACATAAACAAAAACATACTCAACCTACTGCCATTACAGAAATATTTGACAAATTTTTGCCGTGCTTACCTGCCATCATTGTTGTTATCCTACAAATCAATTGGATTTTCATACCTCTCCACTGACTCATGGAACCCTACCACTTGTTTTGTTTTACCTTCTTTATACATGCTTCAGATATGCTTGAAGTAGATTGTTTCTTATTGTTCTTGCTGCTCGAGTTTGTTGAGTAGTTGGTACATGCAGAGTATTTGTATGTTATGATATATATAGGTTTTGTCCATGGTTCCTGGCTCATAATTCACTCCCAATACCCTTCTTACAGAAACCAGAATCTCTCTCTGTCTCTGATCTTCTCCTAGCCTCCTTTAATCTGCCCACTGCGGGACTCTAATCTGATTGCGGGTTCTAAAACCCTCATACCAGAGAATATTCTACCCCATACTATAGCAGAAGGAACACTGCACAGAGATACCAAGAAGAATCTGAACAGACAGGCCTTGTTGGGATTAGATCATGCCCTTTTAATCTAATTACATTTCAACATGGTTACCCATGCTTTAATCATGTGTATTCAATGAACACTCCATAAAAGCCCAAGAACAGATCTGAGGGAATTCTGGAGTGCTAAACACGTAGGGTCTGACAGGAAGGTGAAGAACTCATCATGCTAGAAGGGTGATCCCTCCCAACTCCACGGAGACAGAAGCTCCTGTGCCTGGGACCCTTCCAGACCTTGCCCTATGTATCTCTTCAAGTGTCTATGTATTTATGTCCTTTCAAATATCCTTTGTAATAAATCATAAATGTGTTTCCCTGAGTTTTGTATGTCACTCTGTCAAATTAATTGAACCCAAAGAAGGGGTTATGTGAACCCTAATTTGAAGCCAGTCTGTCAGAAGTTCTGGAGGCCTGGACTTGAGACTGGTGTCTGAAGTGGGCAGGCAGTCTTGGGGACTAAGCCCTCAACGTGTGAGGTCTGAAGCTGTCTCCTGGTGGGTAGCATTGGAGTTGAACTGGAGGGCACTGAGCTGGTGTCTGCTGCAGAATTGATTGCTTGCTTGCTGGTGGGAAGAACTTCCTACATATTTTAGGGTCACTGAAGTCTTTTGTATTGATTGTTGTTGCTGACTGAGAGAATAGGAAAAAGCACGTTGAGTAGTTTTTCCACACCACAGCATTCTTTTAGGCTCCTGCTTTTACCTTCTGCTTCCCTCAGCATCCTGCATCTCACCAGGAGAGACACAGCTTCTTCCTAGTTCTCGGCATTCCACTTCGGAATCAATCGTGATACCACTAGCTCCTATTGCTAGAAACTTGCTTTATTAAGTTCTCCTTATTCGGCGCTCATCTGAAAGAAACATTTTTTATGATTTGAGATTTCTAAGCCAATTTAAAACTTGGTTTTAACAGCTTGAGAAATTGGGGGTAGAGTAGGGATGGAGATATGTATATTTGCTTGTGACTTCAAGCTACATAAAAGTTTGGAAGGAATAAAACTTTGACATCTAAAGTTTTTGCATAGTTTGAGTTGAGCAGGAGGTTCTAGGTATGTTTTTAAAATATTTTTTTCAGCTGGGCACGGTGACTCATGCCTGTAATTCCAGCACTTTGGGAGGCTGAGGCGGGCGATCACCTAAGGTCAGGAGTTCGAGACCAGTCTGGCCAACATAAAGAAACCCCATCTCTACTAAAAATACAAAAATTAGCTGGGTGTGGTGACACACACCTGTAATCCCAGCTACTCAGGAGGTTGAGGTAGGAGAATTGCTTGAACCCAGGAGGCAGAGGTTGCGGTGAGCCAAGATCACACCATTGCACTCCAGCCTGGGTGACAGAGTGAGACTCCGGCTCAAAATAATAATTAAAAAAAAAAAAAAAAGAAAGATTTTTTCTTACTCAACATCCTCCAGGCATTTTATTATAGCACTTTATGTGAGTTACATATTACATTTAGGGCCCACTCAGGTGGGTATCTAAGCATTTGAAATAACCTTATGTAAACTAATGAGTAATTAGGCCTGTGGCAAGATGGAAACATTCTTAGAGGCCTTCAAATTCAAATTTCCTTTAAAACACTGGGCTGGCCAAAAAGACAATACTATCTACAGGCCAGTTTCTAAGATTATCAGATTTTAGTAGCATTTACCATTTCATTGTACTTGGCACACTTTAGCAAATTTGCACTTCTTAAAAGTACCTGCAGGTAACCTGTATAAAAACACGGTGCAGGCTGGCTTGTCTCATGCCTGTAATTCCAGCATGTTGGGTGGCTGAGAAGTTGGAGACTAGCCTGGCCAACGTGGTGAAACCTCATCTCCACTAAAAATACAAAAATTAGCCAGGCATAGCGGTGCACACCTGTAGACCCAGTTACTTAGGGTCTGAGGCAGTAGAATCGTTTGAACGCTGGAGACAGAGCTTGCAGTGAGCTGAGATTGTACCACTGCTCTCCATCCTGGGTGACAGCGTGAGACTCTGTTTCTAAACAAAACAAAACATACACACACACACAATGTAACAACACAAAACAGAATACTGTGAAAATGCTTAATTATGTCTGACTTTACATGGTGGGTGGATAATGTGATTATTTTTTCTTCTTTATGCTCTCATGTACTTTGTTCATTTTTAATGATGATTATGTGTAAAGCTCCTCTGTATAGCATCCTCTCCACCAAATTGCCCAGAAACAGGAAGTCCTATAAAACAAACTAAGCTCCAAAAATGACCTGTTGAATAGACCTTTTTTTTAAAATGGAGTCTAGGTCTGTTGCCCAGGCCCTCACTCCTTCCACCTCCTGGGTTTAAGAGATTCTCCTTCCTCAGCCTCCAGAGTAGATTGGATTACAGGTGCCCGCCATCATGCCCAGCTAATTTGTATAGAGATGGGGTTTCACCATGTTGACCAGGCTGGTCTTGAACTCCTGACCTCAAGTGATCCGCCCGCCTGGACCCTGCAAAGTGCTGGGATTACAGGTGTCAGCCACACCCCCCCCCTCCCCCCAGCCTGAATAGGCTTTCTAACCTTTTACTGTTTCTCATTTTACTTTTTCTGAGGCAGTAAAAGAAACTGACTGTAAAAGGGAGCAGTAGAGAAGGAACTCAGATTTTATTTTGAAGATTAAGCTACTCAAGGGCTGAGGAAACACATAGAGGGGAACTAGACTCGTTATGGCTGGAAATGTTATTTGGTGATAGTGAAGAAAATCTTAGTGCTTTCTAATTGAACTCTTGTTTGGAGCCCTCCAATCTTAATAGAACTATAGCTAAAAATTAGTGCACGCCTCTAGTCTCAGCTACTAAGGAGGCTGGGGCAGAAGAATTGCTTGAACCTGGGAGGCAGAGGTTGCAGTGATCTGACATTGTGCCACTGCATTTCCTGGGTGACAGAGTAAGACTCTGTCTCAAAAACAAAATTAAACAAACAGAAACAAGAACTCTATGTTGAGAAATCCATACTAGAGGATTTAATTCCTTACTTTGTATGCTAATGATTAATAAATTTCAAACTTATCACATAGCCAGAAATATCTCCTGTGTTTCTACAATAAAGAATTTGGGAATATTGTGCCATTTTTTCATTGAGACTTCTGGGTTCATTATTAAGATATAACAATTTTAGAAGACTTGTAGAGATAGATATACTTTTTAAAATATAGATTCAATGTATCAAGCTCAGCATTTTGTGGTTTTTTTTTTTTCTTAAGCAACTTTGGGTTTACTTGTAAGAGTATTTCAATGGAGGGAAAGTATCAGAAGTTTAGCACTGAGTGCATGCCTAACTATTTTATGTCTTCTTTCATGATGATGCTTAATCGCAACATAATGACTCAGTTTACCATTGTAAACTCTTCGTAGGATGTCACTGATTTTATCAGTCATTTGTTCATGCAGCTGGGAACTGTGGGGATATATGATTTGCCACATCTGAGGAACAAACTGGGTGAGCTCCATTGAAAAATTTCTAACTTTCTTATTAAAAGCAAGCTTCCCCACTTCCTGGTGGCTTATGCAAATTAATGCCTATTCATTCATCAGAGGGAGACTGGAGAGCTTATGGTTTTCTTATGAATTTCTTGCTTGAGCCTGCTTGTCTGCTATTTCTAACTTGTCTACACTGTTTTATGTGAGTAATTTTCTGCTTTATTATGTTCTGATTTCACATGTCAAATCAGCTCTCCCAAGAATGATACTTGTAACATAAGTAGTCATGAACTGAAAAGGGTAAAGACCCAGCTAAGAAAAAGGTTGACTCAAGTTCAGTTCACATTTGTAAAGTACTTATGCTGCCTTAGGTTGCTTATTCTTTTCTTGAAAAGAATCCCTCAAGAGAGAAACATGTGAGGCCACAGCAGCTTAGATCTGTCTTCCACAGAGTAGGTGGCTTTTACAGAGAAATTGACATACTCATCACTTATCTCTGAGAGACGTGACCCAGCTTTTTTAAAACTGGCTTTTATTAAGAATGTAGACTATTCACTGAGGAGAAGAGAATCTTATTCACTCTTTACATTCTCTTCACATTTTCAGAATAGATGTTTAATCATTGCTCACACTGGATCCATAAATGTCTAAAATTCTGATGAAAAATAAGTGATTAGTGAATAAAATCAATAGAGACTTGCCTTTCCTTGCATTTTAGCATAATATTCTTTCCCCTTTTCCTTCCTCTGTTACTTGGCTCTTAAATGCTGGAAGTGAGATATGAAAAAGGGAACTGGGGACAAGTATTGAAACCACCCTAGGTTTATCTTATATCAGCATTTTCCAAACATTGTAATGGACCAGCCAGGTAGGAATTGCTCATCAGTTGTTTCGCTTTATCTTGTTAAACTTCAGCAATGTTCCATACAGCCACTAATAAAGATCAAAGTGAGCATTAGAGTTGAAATTAATAAGCTGTTTCTTCTCAGTTCTTTCCGGTAGTTGAATAAATATAGAATGTATTAGTTTTCTTTGTTTCACAACTTCTCAGAATCTGTAATATATTGTATGGTAGTCGCTTAGGAGGAAGATACAATAGGAAACTTTTCCCAGATAGGTTCACCATTTTTTTTTTCCACAAAAAAAAAAAAAAAAAAAAAAAAGCTGTTCTCAAAATGCAGTTTACAAAATTTTATCCTTAACTCTTCACTCTTTTTCCTAGTTAGGGAGACAGCTCCACCAGTAGAAAAGATAAACCCTGATAATTTATTGTGTAAATGGGAGAGTCTAGTACCTAGTCATATGCATTCAGGCAGCACTGAGCCTAAATTAAAGTTTGTAAGGTATACATGTCAATGTATCTAAGTTACTATATTTAGCCCGTTTCTTAAGTATATTTCAAAAACATATTCGTTTTTTTCAGTGGCAGTTACCTTCAAATGCATGTGCTTCTAAATCATGTTGGTTGCATGTGTAATACAAGTCGCTTAAGCATTTAGCTTCAGAATGGCATCTTTCTCGTGAATGTCTTAATATTTACAAAAAAATACCAGGATCTCAAATATTAGTGCTGGTATTTTTTTTTCTTAAAGAAATTGATATGATTAAATATTATTAAGAGACAATATGATCCTTGTTGGCTTATAACCCTAGTTTTTATTGTCTTGTAGTTATTAAATAGAGCATCTGTTGAGGGACTCTTTTAAAACCACAGCCATGAACAGACGTTGGGGCTAAGAGACACAGCAACTTGCGACAGTGTGGACCTACCTGTAGCAGCTAGCAAAGGCCTCTAGCAGCTACAGTCCCTTCTGGAGTCTTTATTTGCATGTAAAATGCAAAGGAGTCCTGATGACCTACCTCCAAGGCAGCTGCCCTCCTGAACATTCTCTTGGAAAACAGTAAACATCATTTCAGAATGTGAACAACCAGAGACTACACAGGAGAAAGGACAAAAAAAAAAAAAAAAAAAAATTCCGGAAGATGCAAAATCTTGGATGGCTTCACCGTTCAGCTTTTTAATAAAAGGAACAATATACAACACATTGTTCTTTTTCTCTTTTGAAATCCCTTCTGTTACAGTGATTTTTTTCTAAGATTGTCAGGATTTGAAATGTATGTTTTGTTTTATTCACAGCGTAAATTTTATTCACAGTTTAACTGTCTCTGCCTAGGTGTCTTTCCTTTCTCTAATTACCCTGAGGAACCCAAGAGCCTATTTTCAGGAGAAAATAAGGCCTTTGGATCTCTTGAGATTCACAGATATAAGTTATTGAAGGGAAGATGGTCCTATGGAGGACATATTTAAAGAAGGGAAAAAAGAGGCTTTCTCAGATATGTCAGACTGCTAGAGTATACTTCTACAGATTATAGACCTCCAGTACCTCTGGCCAGAAAGATGGTATTGTAAACACCTTTTTTTTTTCTTTTCTTTTCTTTTTTCATTAGGTACAAGCTTTGTGCTAAGAAGTTGACATACTATAAGCTATAACAATTCTGTAAAGTAGATATTACTAATTCCATTTTATAGATAGAGAAAATTAATCTCTTATAGTGCTAAGCTCACAGAGTTTCTAACTGTAAAATGCTAGAGCGTGTCTTTCACGTCTAAAGACTTCCTTGGGGCTAAATAGTGAAAAAAGCCATTTCACAAATAAGTTAATGGTATTTAGAGGCATATTTGAATCTCCTGGTAAATTACAGTCTGTGAGCATCATGAATATTAGTTTAATGTTGCAGGGGCCCATGTTTAAGAGAAGAATTGCCTTGAAGCTTAGGTTTCCTTAGCTATTAGGCTACTGACTTTCTTGCCTAAACCAGGGTTTTTTCATTGAAGACCAAAACTTATCTTCTCCTTCCCTTTGTAGTTTTGTAAATTAGTGGAAGAGCTTTGTAAACTTCAAATTAAGTACAAACTAAGTGTCCTAGTCAAATTTACTCAGCTTAATTACACTATTGTTCACACTGATTACTATCTTCTAGCTCTTTCCTGCCAAATAATGGACTTGTTTCCTGCTTGTTGGTTTAGATCTGACTTCTTTCAGCTTTGGTAAGCCTGAAATTATAGGGTTACATTTAATTCATATTGTCTGGGTGGACTTTCCTCTTGCATTTCTGCTTGAATAGAATAATTTTTCTCTAGAGAGTAGTTTGTCATCCTTACTGTGTTGATTCAGATGACTCTTTGTACCATCTGAGAGGTATACTTTTCTGCTATTCTGAGAAGAAATGTTTCATAAAGATGAATTAAGAGTACAGTGGACTGCTTCCACCTGGAAACTTTTATCCATCTCACCTCTGGACCTGATAAATTCTTTATCACTCAGGACCTTGATGCCACCTCTCTCTCAAACTCTCCCCAGCTCTCTCCATTACCGTGAGAAACATCAGAACTTTGGTTCCCACTGCATATTGCAGGTACCTCTGCTTTCATGCTCTGCTGTAATGGAGTGATTTGGTAGCATATTTTCATCTCTTTCTAGATTGAAAATCTGTATTTCTCCCTATATATCTTCAATACCTAATGCACATAGAACTTTTTAGTTACTTGGAAAATGCACTACAGTTCTCTTTTCTTTTTGCAGACTATTCACAAGTAATACCAACTTACAAAGAATTTTGTAGGGTTCTAGAAACACACATCAGGAATGGTGCTATATACTTCTTTTTTGATTCCCTGCTCTAAAGAATATTATCAGGTTACCTTCCTGCAGAGTTTTAAAACTCTGCATATTTCATATTTCAAGCTGACTTTCAGGATGTAAATATAACCAAAGCAACTGATATGCAAAAAATATATTCAATGACGTTCCTAGATTTTCTTCTAGGGTGTTTTATTGTTTTGGGTTTTACATTTAAGTCTTTAATCCATCTTGAGTTAATTTTTATATAAGGTGTAAGGAATGGGTCCAGTTTAAATTTTCTGTATATGGCTACCCAGTTCTCCCAGCACCGTTTATTAAATAGGGAATCCTTTCCCCATTGTTTGTTTTTGTAAGGTTTGTCAAAGATCAGATGGTTGTAAATGTGTGGTCTTATTTCTGAAATCTCCATTCTGTTCCATTGGTCTATGGGGTCTGTTTTTGTACCAGTACCATGCTGTTTTGGTTACTGTAGCCTTGTAGTATAGTTTGAAGTCAGATAGCGTGATGCCTCCAGCTTTGTTCTTTCTGCTTAGGATTGTCTTGGCTATACGTGCTCTTCTTTGGTTCTATATGAATTTTTAAATAGTTTTTTCTAATTCTGTGAAGAATGTTAATGGTAGTTTAATGGGAATAGCGTTGAATCTGTGAATTACTTTGGGCAGTATCGCCATTTCCACGATATTGATTCTTCCTATCCATGAGCATGTAATGTTTTTTCCCTTTGTTTGTGTCCTCTCCCATTTCCTTGAGTAGTGGTTTGTAGTTCTCCTAGAAGAGATCCTTCACTTCCCTTGTTACCTGTATTCCTAGGTATTTTATTCTCTCTGTAGCAATTGTGAATGGGAGTTCATTCATGATTTGGCTGTCTGCTTGCCTTTTGTTGGTGTATAGGGATCCTGGTTACTTCTGCACATTGATTTTGTATCCTGAGACTTTACTGAAGTTGCTTATCAGCCTAAGAAGCTTTTGGGCTGAGATGATGGACTTTTCTAGATATAGGATCATGTTATCTTCAAACAAAGACAATTTCACTTCCTCTCTTCCTATTTGAATAACCTTTATTTCTTTCTCTTGCCTGATTGCCCTGGCCAGAACTCCCAATGCTATATTGAATAAGAATGGTGAGAAAGGGCATCCTTGTCTTGTGCCAGTTTTCACAGGGAATGCTTCCAGCTTTTTCCCATTCAGTATGATATTATCTGTGGGTTTCTCATAAAAAGCTCCTATTATTTTGAGATATGTTCCTTCAATACCTAGTTTATTGAGAGTTTTTAATATGAAGGGATGTTGAATTGTATCTAAGGCCTTTCCTGTATTGAGATAATCATGTGGTTTTTGTCTTTAGTTCTGTTTATGTGATGAATGACTTTTATTGATTTGCATATGTTTAACCAGCTTTGCATCCTGGGGATGAAGCCAACTTGATTGTGGTAGATAAGCTTTTGGATGTTCTGCTGGATTTGGTTTGTCAGTATTTTATTGAGATTTTTTTGCATCGAAGTTCATCAGGGATATTGGACTGAAGTTTTCTTTTGGTTGTATCTCTGCCAGGTTTTGGTATCAGGATGATGCTGGCCTCATAAAATGAGTTAGGCAGGAGTCCCTCCTTTTCAATTGTTTGGAATAGTTTCAGAAGGGTATCAGCTCCTCTTTGTACCTCTGGTAGAATTCAGCTGTAAATCCATCTGGTCCTGGGCTTTTTTTCATTGGTAGGCTATTTATTACTGCCTCATTTTCAGAACTTGTTATTGGTCTATTTAGGGATCCAGCTTCTTCCTGATTCAGTCTTGGGAGTGTGTATGAGTTCAGGAATTTATCCATTTCTTTTAGATTTTCTAGTTTATTTGCAAAGAGGTGTTTGTAGTATTCTCTGGTGGTTGTTTGTACTTCTGTGAGGTCAGGGAGGTATCCTCTTTATCATTTTTTATTGTGTCTGTTTGATTCTTCTCTTTATTTTTGACAAAGCTGACAAAAAGAAGCAGTAGGGAAAAAGAACTCTATATTCAGTTAATGGTATGGTATATCTGGCTAGCCATATGCAGAAAATTGAAACTGTTCCTGTTTCTTAATCCATATACAAAAGTCAACTTAAGATGGATTAAAGACTTAAATGTAAAACCCAAAATTATAAAAACACCATAATACAGTATAGGCAATATCATTCTGGACATAGGAATGGGCAAAGATTTTATGAGAAAGACACCAAAAGCAATTGCAACAAAAGCAAAAATTGGCAAATGAGATCTAAATAAACTAAAGAGCTTCTGCACAGCAAAAGAAACTACCGTCAGAGTGAATACACAACCTACAGAATGAGAGAAAATTTTTTCAATCTATCCATATAACAAAGGTCTAATATCCAGAAGCTACAAGGAACTTAGACAAATTTACAAGAAAAAAGGAATCCCATTAAAAAGTGTGCAAAGAACGTGAACAGACACTTCCCAGAAGATGTTCATGCGGCCAATACACATGAAGAAAAGCTCAACATCACTGACCATTAGAGAAATGCATATCAAAATCACAATGAGATACCATCTCATGTCACAATGGTGATTATTAAAAAGTCAAGAAACAACATGCTGGCGAGGTTGCAGAGAAATAGGAATGCTTTTACACTGTTGGTGGGAATGTAAATTAATTCAACCATTGTGGAAGATGGTGTGGTGATTCCTCAAAGATCATTACTGTGTATAGACCCAAAGGAATATAAGTCATTCTGTTATAAACATATATGCGCACATATGTTTATTACAGCGCTATTCACAATAGCAAAGACATGGAATCAACCTAAATGCTCATTAGTGATAGACTGGAAAAAGAGAATGTGGAACATAAACACCATGGAATACTCTTCAGCCATAAAAAGGAATGAGATCATGTCCTCTTCAGGGACGTGGATGGAGCTGCAAGCTATTATCCTCAGCAAACTAATTCAGGAACAGAAAACCAACCACCACATGTTCTCACTTATAAGTGGGAGCTGAACAATGAGAACACATGGGCACAGGGAGGGGAGTAACACACACTGGGGCCAGTCAGGGGATTGGGGGGCAAGCTGAAGGAGAGCATTAGGAAAAATAGGTAATGCATTCTGGGCTTAACCCATTTATGCCTAGTGTTCCGTTTCTGGGATGCTAAGCATGTGGAAGTTGTTTATATCCTGTTCAAGGTCATCACCAAGGTCTGATTTTCACATTCAACAAATTAGCAACCTCTGGCATAAATGGGTTAATACCTAGGTGATGAGTTGATAGGTGCAGGAAACCACCATGGCACATGTTTACCTATGTAAGAAACCTGCACATCCTACACATGTACCCTGGAACTTAAAACATTTAAAATATACATGTATATATATTTAATATGGAATTTTAAAAATTACTAATGAGTTCTTTTATCTGAGTAATTTTGCATCAACATGCTTTTATTATGGAAGAGAAGATTCAATGAGTACAAAACTGCAGATATATGTGTCAGAAGATCCCTCAATATAATAAGGCTTAGCATTCTGTGTCATAATTGCCTGTTTGTATTCCTCTCTGGTCTTTGAACTTCATTAGGGAAAGGATCAACTCCGTCTTACTAACCATTTGATTCCCTATGTGTTACACTATATATGACAAATAATAAGCCTTCAATAAATATTTGTAAAATAAAGAATATTGTATAATATATCATGTGGTATTATTTTATTGATGTGTTCTTTGAAGTGTTGTTACCTTTGTGACCTTAGAGGCTATGGTGGACGCTCAGGCCATTTATGTTGGATGATTTAGTGGAAAAGAGATTAGACTTTTATATTTTATTCGTTTATTTATTTATGTTTTAATCTTGTGTGAGCCTATAGAGGCCAAGATAGGGCTCAGAGTTAAAAACAGTAGTGTTCTAACTTTCAGAACTACTAAAAACGAATTAGCTATCAAGGGAAATCCTGAGTGTTTTGATTGCAGTGGTTCCTCAAAGCCTGGAGGACCGAAGCTTTGAAATGCTGCCCGGTGTGCCTCACCTCTGTTGAGTATAGTGAGGAACATGAGCTAAGGAGTGGATTAGATGAACTCTTAAGATTTTTTTCCAATTTTACAGTTTGAGTTTATGAGCGAGTAAGTGAGGAATGAGCCCAGGGACTTTGACTACTTTGCTGAGCAGTAAATCGCTGTTTTTTTAGCTTTTCTGGAATGTATATTTTGGTTTTAATGTAATGTCTTTTCAGCACTGGAAATAAACAGATTTATGACCCTACATTTTCACATGTAAACTTCCAGTTCCTTTAGTAAAATGCTGGAATTTGCTTGGCTGTAACCACTGTAACAATTTCCTGGCAGTTTTGCATTTTATTACAATTCAACTTTTCAAATCAATGGTTCTGTCCAGTTAATAGGCAGAAAACTATAGCTATTCCTTGGAACTGACATAGGGAAGTTGGTTTCTTTCTGAGTAAAGATGTGACACTCTCTGATGGATATGCCAAAATACCAGTTTCAGTAAAATTTGCTTGGTTCCTTTCTGACAGCAAATGGAGGTAGTTAATTTGTACATATGTAGATTTCTACAGTAAACAAAGGACAAATATGGAATATGCATTCTTTGTTTTTTAATGTAGCTGGAATATAATAGTTCCATATTTGGTTAATCATCAAATCATTCAAATCCATGCAAAGTACTCTTTTCTGAAATAATCATCTTGATGGATTAGACTTAGATGTCTATATTTTTTATTACGTACTCTAAATTATCTATAGGTACACTTAGAAAATTATACATTTATCACTGTACTAGTATATCTGTTATAAAATGTGAAATATTAAGTGATTAAATATCTTATTTATTAATGTCATTAAATTGTGCCCTACCCAAAATATATTTCAAGAAGATATCATTTGAAAATAATGTAAAATATTCTTCATTATTATGATTTTGTTGCCAAAAGTAATGTTAGAGTCCCTGTTACTGATACTTTTCATGACTGTAAATTTTCAACATTTGGAGACAAAATTTTCTGATGTGTTTCAAAATCTTAAAGAATTTCAGTAGATTTTGACACATTTTTGTTAAAAGTATGAAAGTGTCACAGCTTTAGAAGAATTTGGAATAATTACCGATTGGTATTAGGGATGATAATTTTAACAGACAAATTTTAACTTAAACATTTGCTTTATTGATGACTAGGACTAAAAAGAATATTATAGTGGTAGAACCATTTCAAAACATCTGTTTTTAAAAACTTAACATGTTTGACAGAAGTCAGAATAGGGTAATTATAAACTTTGTCATTTTCTTATGTTTGCATCATTAGTATTTGCAAATCCTTGTTTCTTTGCAAGTATATTTTAAACTACTTGTTCATTTTATGAGTGTTAGCCTGATTAATTCAGGTAAGGTGCTCAAGTCAATTTAAGCAGGCAGATGTGAAAAAGGGAATATGCTGTGCCTTAACCATCTTGTAGGGACTTACTAGCACACTGTACATAACAGAGGAACATCTGATATTGGATCTGATGGGCACACCGATGTTGTTTCGTATGTTAAATAATAGTGGAAATTTTCAATTTAAAATTTTTTTTTTTTTTTTTTTTGAGCCAGAATTTCGCTCTTTTTGCCGAGGCTGGAGTGCAATGGCGCGTGGTTGCAGCTCACTGCAATTTCTGCCTCCCGGGTTCAAATAATTCTTCTGCCTCATCCTCCCAAGTATCTGGGATTACAAGCATGTGCCACCATGCCAGGCTAATTTTTTTATTATTAGTAGAGACGAGGTTCCGCCATGTTGGCAAGGCTGGTCTCAAAATCCCAACTTCAGGTGATCTACCCGCCTCAGCCTCCTAAAGTGTTGGGATTAGAGGCATGAGCCTCTGTGCCTGGCCAGTTGTATTTTTATATTAGAAATATATATGGGAGTTACAATACTTTCTTTCCAATGTTCCGATGGAAACCACTGGTTGAAAGGATAGGTCCCAGTGTCAGCTGCCCAGTTGGCAGTTTTGGATAGAATGTAAGTTCTATGAAGGCATGGATGAAGTATCCTTCATGGTAACTATGGTAATGTTAGTATAGTCACTTGTTTAATGTTTTATAACTTTTTAACTCTTCCAACTTCAATTTCATCTATATCTTTCATAGCAGTCCAGTAAAATAGTATCAGTTATAGATATCATTCCTACTTTCAGATGAAGTAATTGAGGCTCACTAGTTGTGACTTGCTCAAGGTTACATAAATGATAAGTGACAGAATTGGATTTAAAGGGAAGAGTCCACTTTACTAAACTGCCTGTGTCTTCTAGCCAAGTGTGTTATGTAAAGTAAGTATTCAGACACTGGCTAAGTATATTATTAATCAAGAAAACAACAGAACAGGTTTAAGCAAGTTTTTCACTCCCCTCGGTGTCAAAAAGCAGTCAAGTAAAAGATCCAAGATAAATAACTTCAGTTCCCAAAAATAACTTCAATTCCAAAATTTCCCTATGACTACGTAGATCTAATTGGACAGCTGATAAAATGAGTGGGAAATTGAAGAAGGGGTATTTTGAGAATGTGTGGCAACTTAATGGTAATTTTGAAAAAGCAAATGGATAGTTATTGAATCATAATAGTTTTCTAAACTTAAATACTGGGGCTTGCTAGTTCTTCAGATTTTAGGAAATTATCTATTTGTTGCAGTAGAAATTGGCATAAATGAATGGAAACTTAAATTATCTCATCTGTGCAAGGCAGTCTTCAGAGACTGATGTTTATATAAGTGAAAACCCTCAGAAAAATTTTTTGGCTGCATTTCAAGCTAGATAGTGGGGTCCAAACTTCAACTTCTTAATTGGTGATACAACCTCAGAAATCACAGAAGTATTTCACTGGAAAAATGACATACTCGAAAACATTCAAATCAAGAAAATCACAGGGGTACGGTGGATGGTCCCCCTTAAGGTACTGCACACTTGGCTTCCCCACTGGTAAATGCCTCTCTTCTACTAAGTTGTTGTCATGCAGAGTGGCATTGTAGCTCTGTCCTTTTACTTAATAATTTCAGGTTCTAAAAATGATACATAATTTCAGGTTATGAAGACTATAGAATAGTATAAAATAAAATTTTAAAAGGGAAAATAACTCCATCAGTTTAATGGAATGTGTAAGGTTTAAGTTATAACAACAAAAACAAAGTTATAGTTTTTTGGATTACTCATATAAATACAGAGTGTGTCTATATTAAGAATTACTGGCTTTATGAATATTAAATAAGAAGACTGGGCATGGTGGATCATGCCTGTAATCCCAGCACTTTAGGAGGCCGAGGCAGACGGATCACCTGAGGTCAGGAGTTCAAGGCCAACCTGGCCAACATGGTGAAACCCTGTCTCTACTAAAAATACAAAAATTAGCCGGGTGTGGTGATGCATGCCTGTAATCCCAGCTACTCAGGAGGCTGAGGCAGGAGAATTGCTTGAACCTAGGAGATGGAGGTTGCAGTGGGCTGAGATTGCACCACTGCACTCCAACGTGGGTGGCAGAGCAAGACTCCATCTTGGGGAACAGAAAAAAAAATTAAGAAAACCACAGATGTAAGGATTTGCAATTAGAAAGCTTGAAGGGAAATTTTTGGAACTTCTAGGTCTACCTAAATTTACAGATAGGGAAGCAGCTTTGGAGAGGAACATTTGCACTTCTGAAGTAATACTGTGATTTGGACTGTCAGGCATTGTGATATATTGGCATCACCACACCTCTGTTAATTATAAACTTACCTATTCTCAGTGCCTTGTTAATTGTTGAAATGGGACTTGACATTTGTTGTTCTTCCTTTTCTGTTATTCATTTATTCACTCATTCAGTAATTAATTACTTCCTAGTGCCAGACAGTTTTCTAGGTACTGAATAAACAAAAATCCTGTTGTCACAGTTATGTTTTTGTGGAAAGAACAACCTGGTAGACTATCATGAAAAATAAATGAGTTAGTATACATAAAACACATAAAAAGATGGAGTCTGTAATTGTCATCTTTGCTGTATTTATTTATTTAGAGAATGGATCTGATTCTGTCATTCAGACTGGAGTTCAGTGGCTGGATCATTGCTCACTGTAACCTCAAAACACCTGGCCTCAAGTGATCCCCCAACCTCGGGCTTCCAAAGTGCTGGGATTAAAGGCATGAGCCACTGTACCTGGCCATTGCCCCTGTTTTAAAGATGAGGAAACTGAAAGTACAGAGAGGAAAGTGACTTACTCAGGATCACACAGCCAATAAGTGGCAGAGCAGTCTAGGCTGTCTAGGCCTGAAGGCATTGTTCTTTCTGTTTGCATGAAAAACCCTAGGCAGGAATGGTAAAAAGACTGAAAGAGGCAGGAATGGTAAAAAGACTGAAAGAGCCAAAAAGACTGAAAGAGCCAAAATGACTGAAAGAGCCAAGGCAACATAGGTACCTGAATAGTGGGAAAACACCCATGAGGACTGCTAGAAATTTTAGGCAGCCTTAAAAGGCCTTGGGCAACAATTTAAACCTGACTCATAAGTCAGTGAATCCTCTGCAACTGTTTTTTTTTTTTTTTTTTTCCCCAAAGAATACAATGGGTAAAACAATGACCTTTGTAACATGTGAACCTGTATTTGAATCCTTTCCTCTCCATTTAATTTTGCATAGTCACCTTTTCTTCATTAAAAAGAAATTTTATCCCAAAGAGATTATCGTGAGGCTCAAATAATATAGGTGGAAGCCCTTTGGGTTTTAAAACCCAAAGGTTTAAAAGCCCTTTTCTGTCATTTCTGGGTATCTCCCGCCAGTGATTTTAGTAATTGTTTGCCTCTCTGGCTCTTTGTGAGAAGACAAATTGTAGGAAGAAGTGGTGGATGTCATTGGGTAGAATGCTTAGTTCTAGTTCTACCACCTCCTTAGGTCTTTTTTTTTTTTTTTTTTTGTCCCCCAAGACTGTATCATTTCTGTGTTCTCTTGAACCTGTAAGATTTATGAGTAATCTGTACAATATTTATGAAGTATGAAATCTCTGCCATTGTGGCACAAAAGCAGTCATAGACAGTGTATAAATGAATGGGTATGCTGTTCTCCAGTAAAACTATATTTACAGAAGTAGGCAGCCTTCTCCAATTTTAGTTTGCTCACCCCTTTCCTATAGAACTCAGGTTTATCATATAAAATGTTACACATTATTCCTTTGAATAAATTGTTTACATAATACTTTTTAATTTGGACATTTTCTAGGACATTCTATTGTTTTTGTTTTTAACTTTTCTTATACTGCAGTGAATGTCTTCCTGTAGGTAGCATTTTGTTTGTGTATGTGTGACAATTTCTATAAAGTAGCTCTTAAGAACTCTGGAAACATTATCAGGTGACTGCCTCAAACAGCAGAGGTAGGAGGGGGCGTCGGCCTAACCCTACCTGGCCTGCCTTACCAACGTGCAACCAAGGAGAAGAGAATAGGATCAAGAGCCAGTGCCAGAGAGAAATACGTAATATGGAGTTTAGGCTGCTTGCTATAAAGTTACCATGTTAGACTGTTTTTGATCTACCAAAATAGAAGTTTTACATAGGTTAGTGTAAAATTAATTTTATTAACCTTTTCATACAACACAACCTCTCATATTGCTGCCCAACAATGTCCTTGGCCTTTGTTTCCATGGTCTTCGTCTTGAGTAGGATTTTTAGTAGGGACTTGAGTAGTTGGGAACTGAACTCATGCTAGTGAAGTCATTCTTCACCAGAAGTAGACATTTGGGCTTCAGAATACCGTGAATGACCAGCCGGGCACAGTGGCTCACACCTGTAATCCTAGCACTTTGGGAGGGTGAAGGAAGCAGATCATCTGAGGTCAGGAGTTTGAGACCAGCCTGGCCAACATGGTAAAACCCCATCTCTACTAAAAATACAAAAATTAGCCAGGCCTGGTAGCACACGCCTGTAGTCCCAGCTACTTGAGAGGCTGAGGCAGGAGAATCGCTTGAACCCAGGAGGCGGAGGTTGCAGTGAGCCAAGATCTCGCCAGTGCACTCCAGCCTGGGCAACAGAGTGAGACTCTGTCTCAAAAAAAAAGAGAATATCATGAATATCACCAAAGATATAAGGAAGATATGGATATGAGTAGCCCAGAGTAACTTTTCCTGTGCTATATAACATACTGAGTGGTGATTCCCAGGATTCAAGTCCAGTTTTTCTGGATTCGAAAGCCATACATTTTTAACTCTTCCCCTAAGTATGATTTGAATTCAGAGAGTCAGATGCAATAAGGTAATTTTAACTTTAAGTGTAGTTTAGTCCACACATTTCTCTAAACTGGGGGTTGGCACACTATAAGCCTCTTTTTGTAAGTAAAGTTTTATTGAAACACAGCCTAGCTCATTCATTTATGTATTCCCTTTGCACCTTTTAGGTTGAGTAGTTGTAACTGAAGTCTTCTAGCCTGCGAGCCTAAAATGTTTACTATCTAGTCCTTCAAAAAGAAATTTGCCAACCTCTGCAAACAAGCGAAATAATGTGTATCAGAGTAGAGCAGGAGTCCACAAACTACAACCTCTGGAGCCAAAACCACCCTACTGCCTGTTTTTGTAAATAAAAGTTTTATAGAAATATAGTAAGTCAGAGCCTGAATTTGTCTGTGCCCAGGTCTCTCCTCAGAAATTTAGCATAGCATTTTCCCTTTCTGTCTCCCACATGCTACACAGCCATTCTGGATTATGTGCACCGCCTCCATGAGGAGATGTTCTAACGTGAGGGTGACTAGGCTCTGGAGCCAAAGCATCTTAGTTCAAATCCTGGATCTGTTAAAAATAATAGTTATTTTTCAGTTCTAACACTGAAATAAGATAAAGGGCCATATGAGTGAAATAAAGTATAAAGAATATATTTAACACTTAGGTTACTTTAGCTCCCTCATGATCAGAATATGCTAATAAATTGAGAGATTGACAGAAAAAAAGGATTCTGTTTCACTGTGGCTCACACCTGTAATCCCAGCACTTTGGGAGGCCGAGGCCGGTGGATCACTTGTCTGGATTTCAAGACCGGTCTGGCCAACATGGCTAAACCCTGTCTCTGCTAAAAAACACAAAAATTAGCCAGGCGTGGTGGCGGGTGCCTTTAATCCCAGCTATTCGGGAGGTTGAGGCAAGAGAATCGCTTGAACCTGGGAGGTGCAAGTTGCAGTGAGCCAAGATCACGCCACTGCACTCCAGCCTGGGCGACACAGCAAGACTCCGCTGCTGGGAAAAAAAAAAAAAAAAAAAAAAAGTTCATCATTTGCTCTTGTAGTTTCCTGGTGTGGACCTTGTCTCAGTGGAAAAGTGTAGTGTGATAGAGTGAGGAGAATTCTATTTCTGCCACTTAACAGCCCTGTTGCCTTGGTAAGAGCTCCTTATATCTGAGCTGAACTCCTTTTGTCCTTGGTAAAATGTGGTTACTATCATTTGTATCCTCATAGCCTTCTTGTAAGGATAATGTGAAGTCACTTTTGAAAAATGCCTTGAATGTACCAGATGCTGTTTTTTTGTTGTTGTTGTTTGTTTTTGTTTTTCCTTGGCCTTCATTCCTAGAAGTGTTTTGTTATATACATTTTGTTTGGTGGCCAAAAATGCTAACCACAGAAAAGTTTCTATCTCTTCTTTTTCTAGAATAATTCTTACAGTATAACCTCTCAGGGTGAAGTTTTTGTTTTGATGGGCACAGGGTGAAAAGGGGCACATTTCCTGTGAATGAGAGCCATGGAAAATGGACCTGAAATTTGAAAACAGATTTTACTTGGTTTCCTTTTCCCTTATTTGTTTGCAGTATAAACAAGAGGGCATCAAGGTGACCATTTACTGCAATGAGACAATGACTGGGTGGGTGCATGATGTGCTGGGCCGGAACTGGGCTTGTTTCACCGGAAAGAAGGTGGGAACTGCCTCTGAGAATGTGTATGTGAACACAGCACACCTTAAGAATTCTCAGGAAAAGTGAGTTGCTACAAGTGAGATACACGTTTAGTTTTGTTTTATAGTATGTATGAATATGTGTGTACATTTTTGGAATTTTAATTTGATTATACAAAATGTCTTCGGCTTAGAAATATTTGCCAGGCTATATAAAACCTTACTGAAAAAATAAATTGACCAATATAATTGAGAGTATTTTTTCAAAGTATTCCAAAAGTAATGGACCAATGATTTCTTTAAGTGAAATCATGTAATGGACCACAGAATTGCAAATTACTAATAAAAGCCATTTTACTTGTTGCCATGTAATAAGGGCATGTCGCATAATACATGTAGATACATATATTTATGCTGCAGCAAGTATAGGTGATACTAACTGGGCAACTTTTAAACAAGACCATAAGTAACTGGAATCAAAGTTCTTAGTATTTATGCAGCCTGTTGGTTTGCCAGGGCTGCCATAACAAAGTACCACAGACCGGGTGGCTTAAGGAAGGTTGTTTGCTCACAATTTTGGAGGCTAAAAGTCCAAGATCGAGGTGTTGTCAGGTTTGGTTTCTTCCAAGGCCACACTCCTTGGCTTGCAGATGTCTGCCTGCTTACTGGGTCCCTAAACAGTCTTTTCTGACTGTCCTAATCTCCTCTTCTTATAAGGACATCGGTCATATTGGATTGGGACCCACCCATATGACCTAATTTTGCTTTAATTACCTCTTTAAAACTCTGTCTCCAAATACAGTCATATGGCTGCAATACAGGGGGTTAGAATTTCAACATACAACTTTTGGGGGGACACAATTCAGACTATAACCTGCAGTTAATGTTTACTGTTAAATTAAATCTATAACTAACTGTGAACCACACAAACAGGACATTTCAAATAAGACTTTATTAGTTGTGGAAGGAAGAGATGAAATGTTGTTACCTTTTCTGTTTTATGTAGTTGTAAAAGCCACTAAAAATGTACATGTACAAATCATCCCAAGCCAGGCAACACTAGCAATGAATGACTGCAGCAGAGAGGTAAGAGAGAAGATTTAAAGGAGAATGAATTGTCTGCAAAAGTGCTGAACAAGATCTAGACTAATTCATCCCCTTCATTTTGAGTTTAGGTTTTAAATAGCTTTGTTTGGCTTGATCCTAGAGCTATGCATTTCCTTTTAACTTGTTTACTTTGCACCCTACCATTTAGGATATACTATGTACTATTGTACTCTATTTGATATTCCAAACATTGTCTCATTTAATGAAGAAGCTCCCAACCAGAGTGCTCAGCACCTACATTGCCTCACCTGTGAAATGAGCATGTGGGACTGAATTGCCTTTGAGGTCTCTTTCAGCTCTTAATGATCTGTTATCCCATAGTAAGATACATTATTTTTAATCTCATTGATCTTAAACACCAAAAATAATATTATGTAAGATGGAGGATGCTATTTTGTCATTACTTTAATGCACATATCAACACACGAGGTTTTGCTAGATGTTACGATAAAGCAAGGGAAACAGCAGGCTACTGCTCCTCAGATATCTACAGTCAATGAAGTATTGACTCTCATTGTGGGAAAATATCTTAAAAGTATTTCATTTCCAATTTAAAATATATTCTTTTGCCTAAGGAAACAATGAAACAACAATAACTTGTTTTTGTTATTGTGTTACTGTAGTCATACATATGATACAGTTTTATAATCTGCTTGATAAAGGTACCTCTCGGGTTTTTTCACACTTTGTAACAAGTGGGAAAGAACTTGTTTGCAGCAAGTGGGAAAGACAAAAACATTAAAACATTATCAACCTGGTTGCACGTTTTTCTGATTATTTTCAGTGCTCTCAGGTTATTAGACTATATCAAAATTCTCTCTCTACACACATGATTTGTAACAGAAAGGAAACTTTGCAGTATGCCTAAAATGTTACTCAGGTTAATTATATCTTGCTTTGCATAGTTGAATGTTTATGGAAGTCTCAGATAGTGAGTCACTCTGAAACCACAGACTCGTTTTTAATAGTAATAATATGGTAAGTTCTATAATTGATAGCATCCAGCACACAGGTATGATAAATGTTTGAATTAAATGAATAATCAACTCCCTGAATTTTTCTGCTTTGTAAATATGCTCTTTGTGTGTTACGTCTATTTACATAAGTATCCAAGCATTTGGCACAAGGTGAACCAATGTGGCTCAGATTTTAATGTTATTGTGAATCACCTGGGGATCTTGTTAAAAGAAAAAAAAAAAATGCAGATTCTGATTCAGGTGATCTGCACTGAGCACCTAAAGTATGCATTTCTAACAAACTTCCAGGTGTTGCTGCTGATATTGGTTCAAGAACTAAATTCTGAGTAACAAGTATAAGCCAAATGTCCATAAAGTATAATTCATTTTTGCATCATATGGTTATAATGCTTGCATGTTATATATATGTTGCATACAGGTTTTGCTGTTCTCTTTTTTCATATTAAAAAGGTTATAGAGGTACACTCTAGAAACTGTAGGGATAGGGGAAAGCTGGGCATCTCATGCCACCACTCAGCAGTAACCATGTTTGGCATTTTAAAAAATGCATTTATAGTGTGTGCGCGCGCGTGTGTGTGAGTGCGTGTGCGCATACATATGTATGTATATATTATACATATATATTAATATGCATATATACATATATTACTGTCCAAAAGTTGATACATTGATATGATTATGTATAAACTTTGATTTCTTCTTATATTTAATATAGTTGTGAACACTCTTCCATATCATTAAATAACTTTCTAGACATTTTTAATGAATATATTATATAGAAAATGAAATATTTATCTGTTCCTTATCTTAGAATATTTATTTCAGTTATTTACAATCTATTAGTAGTTTAAAAGTACTTCATGGAAAATCCTTATACATGCATCTTAGTTAACTTGAACTTTTATTTTTAGAGAAGACATGCCAGGCTCTTCTAGGCTATTGATACATATTGCCAGTTACCTTCCTGAAAGATTGTACCACTTTCCACTTAAGCACAGAGTGTGATGCCTGTTTTAATTACTCTGTTTACATCAGTAAAGACTATATCTGAAATGATCTCATTTTGGGGGACAGGTATTCTAATAGGCTCTACAAATATGACCCCAACTTTGTGAAAGCTATCAATGCCATTCAGAAGTCTTGGACTGCAACTACATACATGGAATATGAGACTCTTACCCTGGGAGATATGATTAAGAGAAGTGGTGGCCACAGTCGAAAAATCCCAAGGTAATAAAGCACACAGTTTATCATTAATAAAAATATGAATGCTGAATACCATCCTCCCTCCTAACCAGGCCTACTGGTGTCGCTCGCCATTTTATTGGTCATCCCAGTTGTAACTTTTGATGTGATCTGTTAACGATCTTTCTCTCCTATTGATACATATTCTGTCACTTTCCAAGTCCTATTTATGAGTTTTTCTTTCACATGTCTGTTGTTTCCATTGCCCCCTTTCCATTTTCTACACTCTGGCATGGAGCTTTGTCCTGTTTCCCCCAAGCTATGGATTAGCCTCCTGCCTGTAACCGCCTGAGGGGTTCTTCCTGCTTGCCACATAAGGAAAGACCATGGCGATGTAGTAGAGAAAGAGCTTGAGAGACACTAGGCTGGCCACGCCATGTGGGGGATGGAGTTCATATTCAAATTATCTTATCCAAAGCTCATAGGTAGGAGATGGAATTGAGTGAAGTAGGAAATACTAAAGCAGATATTATAGTCTGGCTGCCTGATTTTCATTAGCAGTTTTGTATATAAATTAGTTCTGTTCTAAGAATCCAGGGACATAATAGAAACTCTCAAAGATTCTTAGCTTGAGATATAGGGAGTCTGTGAAACTGCTGAAATTACAGACATTTATTGTTTATGAGCATTTCTGAATCTAGAGCTTTCACTAGATTTGTGAAGAATGTGGGCCAAAAGATTAAGAGCCAATCATGTGTCTTTTACTCAAAATGTTTGTAATTCTCACCTTTTTATCCCCCAAACTCCTTTTTCTCTCTCTTCATTTTCACAGTGTTACTGGAAAGGGGTCCTGATCCAGACCCCAAGAAAGGGCTGTTGGATCTTGCGTAGGAAAGAATTTAGGGCGAGTCCTCAGTGCAAAGTGAAAGCAAGTTTATTAAGAAAGTAAAGGAATAAAAGAATGGCTACTCCATAGACAGAACAGCCCCGAGGGCAGCAGGTTGTCCATTTTTATGGTTATTTCTTGATTGTATGCTAAGCAATGGATGAATTATTCATGCCTGCCCTTTTTAGACCATATAGGATAACTTCCTGACATTGTCATGGCATTCTTTTTTTTTTTTTTTCCAGAGTCTCACTGTGTTGCCCAAGCTGGAGTGCAGTGGAGCAATCTCGGCTCACTGCAACCTCCGCCTCCTGGGTTTAAATCATTCTCTTGCCTCAGCCTCCCAAGTAGCTGGGATCACAGGCATGAGCCACCATGCCCAACCAATTTTTGTATTTTTAGTTGAGACAGAGTTTCGCCATGTTGACCAGGCTGGTCTCAAACTCCTGACCTCAGGAGTTCCTCACTCTGCCCACCTCGGCCTCCCAAAGTGCTGAGATTACAGATGCGAGCCACCACACCTGGTCTGTCATGGCATTCTTAAACTGTCTAGTGCTGGTGGGAGTGTAGCAGTGAGGAAGACCAAAGGTCACTCTCATCACCCTCTTGGTGTTGGTGTGTTTTAGCTGGCTTCTTTGCTGCAACCTGTTCTATCAGCAAGGTCTTTATGACCTATATCTTGTGCTGACCTCCTATCTCATTCTGTGACTTAGAATGCCTTAACTGTCTGGGAATGCAGCCCAGTAGGTCTCAACCTCATCTTACCCAGTTCCTATTCAGATGGAGTTGCTCTGGTTCAAATACCTTTGACAACAACATTAAGCCTCAGTTTTCACATTGTTTTTGTTTTGTTTGTGTGTGCAATGATGGGCAAATCTCCACCTTATGGGATGGTAGAAAAAAGGAACTTAATATTGAAATGACTGTTTTGTGCCAGATAATTGCTTTAAACTGTATCAGCATCTTATTTAGTCCTGTTGATGACATGGATGTTATCTTCATAACAGCTGCCATTTTATTAAGGACTTACCAGAAAAAGGCACTGTTCTGAGCACTTGTTACCCATCATTACATTGAATTGTCATAACAACCTTTGAGGTAAGCATGATTATAACCACTTAAATAGAAGTTAACTGTAGTTTCATATTGTTAGGTTCCTTGCCAAATGTTACACAGATAGTAAGTGATAAAATCACATGCCCTGAAATTACATTGCACTGCCAAACTTAAATTTCTTTTTTATCCTTTATATTCTTAGGTTTAAACAAGACAACTAGTTAACACATACTGGATTTTGTCCACAGTTCCTGGCTCATAACTCCCATAGGCCTTGTTACTGTCTTTTAATGTTGGGGCACATTAGGCCTCAGAAAACAGAATCTCTCTCTCTCTCTTCTTCTGCCCTTCTCTCACCTGCCCAGGGCAGCACTCTCATCTTCCCTTGCCTTTCTGATCTTGGGTCATAGGACTTTCATTTCCAAAGATGTCCTGTGTCATACCCTAAAGGAAAGAACGCTGTTGAGAGAGGCTAAGAAGAATCTCAACAGACAGATCTGGCTGTGTTTACATCATACCCTTTTTGTCCAATTACATCTCTACATGGTTGTTGATTGTGCCTATTCAGTGTAGTCTCCATATAAGGCTCACAAAGACAGGGTGCAGAGAGTTTCCAGATAACTGAACACGTGGAAGTTCCTGGAGGGTGCTGTGCTCAGGGAGGGCATGGAAGCTGTGTGCCCCTTCCCCCATACCTTGCCCTACTCATTTCTTCATCTGTTTCATTTGTAGTATATTTTATAATAAACCAATAAACATTAGTTAGTATTTCTCTGCGTTCTGTGAGCCACTCTAGCAAAGTAATTGAACCCAAGAAGGGTGTCATAGCATCCCCACATTATAGCTGGTTGGTCAGAAGCACAGGTAAACAACCTAGGGCTTTCAATTGGCATTGGAAGTAGGGGGCTGTTTTGTGGGACGGAGCCCTCAACCTGTGAGATCTGATGCCATCTCCAGGTACACAGTGTCAAAACTGGATTGGGGGACACCCAGCTAGTAGCCACTGTGAAAATAGTTGCTTGCTTGATGTGTGGGGAGAAACCCACATGCATTTGATCACAGAAGTCTTTTGTGTTGACAGTTGATAGTGTTCAGTGAGAGATTAAAAAAAAAAACTGAGTTTCTTCTTCAACGTACTCTCTCAATGTGAAACCACAGAAACTATTTCTATTCAAAGATGGAAATAGTTTGCATCTTAGTTTTTATTTATATATCTTAGAAGAAGTGTCCAAGCTTTGTTTTTCCTCTCACCCCATATATAAAGTTACCTATATATGGGTATAGATTTTTGTGATCCTTGATTATTTAGACTTTGTCCAGGTTGTATGTTTTATAGCATTACTGTAACTTCTTTCTATTTGTTATAGTAATTTTTGTATGCATTATTTCTCTTAACATTGTCTTCCATATTGTTAATGACCATCTCATATTTATCTCTGTATCATGTATATCTTCAACCAATGTGACTGGTTTAGGAGAAAAAAAAATAGTGAACAATTAACTAGCGTTTCTCTAGTGTATACAATTGTCAGGGTTACAGTTGCTATTCTTGAAGAAATCAGTGTTGTTTTTCTCTTTGTTTCATCTCAGTTCCATTTTGTCATGTATTCTTAACCTGTGTTATATATAAGAGAAGTTGTGAGAGACAGGACCGCTTGTGGATAGATGCAGAGGGCATGAAGTAGCCCAGAAAGAATCTTTGCCATTGACTAAATTTTAGCCTAGTAAAAAACATCTGGTAACCACTGAAAAACTAGAACAGTTTGATACGACAATGCCCAGTTGAATAAGAAATTCAAGTAGTTTATAGTAACAAAAAATAATTTTTACCACATTGTGACTGTAGTGCCCTAACAAAACATTTGAAGGAGCAGAGAGAGAGAGGAAGTGAATTTTCGCTGGGGGCTGGTGAGGGGAGGCTACTTTATGAGCAGTTTTAAAAATTAGAAGTGAGGGGAAAACTCTTAGGGGAGTTTTAAGTGGTGAGTAACAGGCATTTGAGGTTACAGGAGCAGCAGCATAAAGACATAGAACGGAGAGGCCATTTGACAGTCTTCAGGAAACTCCGAGAAGTCGAATGTGTCTAACGCTGTGGTGTGTTTCTCTCTCTCTCTCTCTCTCTGTATGTGTGAAATCGCTAATATAGAGAAGCTGTTAGAACAATTTTCTCACTTGCCAAAAATGTCTGTTCATTCATGGGCCTAGGCAACTCCCCTTTGTGTGTCTTACAGCCCAACACTATCATATAAGGTGTGGTTCTATAATGAAACAGTTTTATCTGTTGTTTACGGAGCTAGTCAGCCTATGTTATGCTTATATTACTGGTTGAGGGTGTCCAGGTTCTTGGCGTTTTGAACAAAGAATTGGACAAAATGTACAAATGAAGCAAGGAAAGAATGAAGCAACAAAAGCAGAGATTTGTTGAAAATGAAAGCACACTCCACAGGATGGGAGTGGGCCTAAGTAAATGACTCAAGGCCCTCGTTACAGAATTTTCTGGGGTTTCAATACCCTCTAGAGGTTTTCCATTGGTTACCTGGTGTATGCCCTACGTAAGTGAAGAGGGTGGAGTATACTTACAAAGTCATTTACTCGGTATGGGCCCTGTGTTAATGGAGAGGATGTTACTCCTGGGAGTTGTGGCCTGTGTAAATGCAGAGGATGAAGTGAAGTTACAAAGCGGTTCACATTCCTGCCACTGCTGAAGTGTTGCCATTTTATTTAGTTCTAGGAAGTCAGCATGAACTGGCCTTATGTTCCCTGCCTCCAGACACTATTCTCCTGCCTCATATAGACCTTGTTTTTCCTTTGCCAACTTCACTTCTTTTACAGCCACCCCACTACCAATGTGTCTGTCTCCTAAGTCAAACATCAGTGATTCCTCTGTTTTTTCTAAACCCTTCTTATGTCTTCTACTTCTCATCTCTTTCTTGGTCAAAAATCTTTCAAAAGTGAGTAAGAATGCAGCTATTCAGGCAAACTAAAAATAACATCATAGTGATATACAAAACCAGTGTGATTTCACAAGGGAAAATTATCAATACTAGATACTGAAAAAGAAACAATGAATGAAAGCCATTTACATAACTCTGTTGTATAACTGACACATTGAATCACTCATAGAACAAGTGCTCTTTGGGTCTGAATCTAGATCCTAGCTAGTCTGGTAGCTGAAATCATAGAATTATAACAGAGTTTAAAAAATCATCCTCAAATGAAAGATTGTATGTTGATATCAAATGTGTATTTCCTTTCTAGGCCCAAACCTGCACCACTTACTGCTGAAATACAGCAAAAGATTTTGCATTTGCCAACATCTTGGGACTGGAGAAATGTTTACGGTATCAATTTTGTCAGTCCTGTTCGAAACCAAGGTAAAAAAGAATTCTAAGTTCTTTATTAATTTATTCTGAACTATTTATTGAACATTTGCTCTGTGATGGATTTTGGGGATACCTAGATGGAATGGGCATGATCCCCTTATTACAGAAATAGAAAATAGGTGGCCTATTAATTATTCTTTCCTTTTATATCCACAGCAGACTTTGGTAAAAAATTTTCTTTTCAACTGAGCTTAGCATCTCTTCAGTACTTTTCTCAGTATATTTTCCAGGTAGCTAGTGACAATCAGAGTGATATGTGAGACAAACTCATTTGCCCTCCCCTAGTAGGAAAGATTCTAGTAGAAGCAAAGAATTGTGTACCATTCTGCAAGTGGTTTGTTGGAATCTTTGTTTGCTATCTGTCTCTCTATTCCCCCACCCCCACTAATTTAGTCATTAATTACTACATGAACCCATAAAATAAATCCTTAAATTATTTTCCTGGTAGACTTTTTGAGCTGTGTAAGGACCTTTCAATTCACTTTACATTAAAATATGACATGTGATGATAAGTATTAACCCAGCTTCCTGAGTGATGGCGTGAGGGCAGAGCTCAGGTTCATGAAAATATTCCTGTCATTGAGTTTTACCAGTTATTTTCAGAAATTTGATAACATTTGATTTCATAACATGTCCTCTAACTGCACTTGATAGCAAATTATCTTTTTATCCTGAGTTTTAGCCCACAATGACTTGGAGAATCTATGCAATACTCAGGTTTATTACTTCTAAGCTCATTTTGAAGATAATACTACCCATGACTGATTTGTTACTATAAAATAGGTTTAGTATTTGCTATCTGGAAATATTCTGATTAGTGTCTCCTGGGAGGATTGTAAATTTAGAGTACCCAAAAATAAACTGTTGTTTCCCTTTTGTAAAATTTTAGTGATCATCAGTCTCTGCCATGTCTCATTTTCATCACTTGCCCTTCAGGCTCCCATCTCACTGAATTCTTGCAGTGTTCTGAATGTTGAGAGTACCAAGTAGGTCTTATAACAGCCAGTTATCAACATTTCTCTTCTTCATCAGACACCAAGGGTCTCATCTCTTTGCTTTTCTACCAGTTATTCTGGGCTCTTCAGCTCTAAAGAAAGTATAGGTCCTGAAATCTTTCCCTATCTTCTCAGTTTCCTGGGAAGGCTTCCTTGGAAAGTGGGATTGGAAATAAGATAAATTTGAAGATAATTGAGAAATGAATGCAAAGTGAAATTGAAGGGTCCATGTTAAGAGATTGCAAGTTACACTATCACCAACTAGATTTTTTATGTCTGTTTGAGAGGATTAATTAATAGTGCATATCATGTGTTGACTTGATCATTGAGGTCCTGGCACATGGTTAGCATTGCTATAATGTGAGCTACTGATATTATAGTGTTGCATCTGGTGTTGTTACCAGAACATCTAAAATGTGTTAGGGCCGGGCGCGGTGGCTCAAGCCTGTAATCCCAGCACTTTGGGAGGCCGAGACGGGCGGATCACGAGGTCAGGAGATCGAGACCATCCTGGCTAACACGGTGAAACCCCGTCTCTACTACAAATACAAAAAAAAAAAAAAAAACTAGCCGGGCGAGGTGGCAGGCGCCTGTAGTCCCAGCTACTCAGGAGGCTGAGGCGGGAGAATGGCGTGAACCCGGGAGGCGGAGCTTGCAGTGAGCTGAGATCTGGCCACTGCACTCCAGCCTGGGCGACAGAGCGAGACTCCGTCTCAAAAAAAAAAAAAAAAAAAAAAAAAAAAAAATGTGTTAGGATTTTTTTTAATGGCAGAGGAAATAAAGACTAATATGACATAGTCCTTGTCCTGGTGATTTACAGTTTAGCAAGACATACAAGCAAAACATTAAAATATGATAACTACTTTAATAAAGCATTTTTTAAGTTCACTGGTAACATAAGAGATGGTAGAAAAGTTGAGCAAACCCTTCCCAAAAGATATGATTAACAAGTTATATGAGATAATAATTCAGGTAAAGGAAATTAGACTTTCTAAAGCCAAATTATTTGACATTGGTTTTCATAGACCTTGGTAAAAGCTATTATTTTCTCCAGTGTTCTTTATTCTCTGACTGTTATAAATAAGATTTGTACAGAGAAATGGCAATTTCAAAATAGAGGACTTTGATGGATTAATTGCTTCTGAATTGATCCCTCATCTACAGTATCTTGAGAAAATAATGTACTTAGAGGTTCCTCTTTTGACTTTCTTTTGATATTCTATACTGTAAATTGGGGAAAAAAGTATTTTCTCTTCCTACTAATTGGGTTACTTGAAAATTCCCACCAACTTTGCCAATACCAGTGTTCTGTATAACCCAGATTTCAGAATTAGCTGCAATTAAGGGAATTCACAGCTTTTCTCTAGTCAGAGAGCAAATTGAAATTAAAGAAAAAAGAAATAGTGGGAGGACAAATGAGGTTTTACCTTTACACTTGGAAACAGATTTAAGAACAAGCCTTATAGCTAGATTTATTAATACTTTGAGGTATGAAGGGGAAGGGAAGCTTCGAAATAGGGCAGAATGGGCTTTCTGTGTTCTTCTCCCAGCTCTACTGTTTTTATTTATTATTATATTTTTAAGAGAGAAGGGAAGTGTCTCTCCTGGGTCACATTAACTAGGAAATACAGAGTGTTTTCATAATGCGTAAAGCCTAGTCCATTTAAGTCTTGTTTCAAAATGCTGTTTATACTATTTGAGCAGGAAGGCAGAGACCTTAAACTGCTCCACCCAATTCATTTTACACAAAAGATTAAAAAAAAAAAAAAGTTTCAAAAGATCAAGCGCACAGTGTTGCACAACCAATGAGAGGCAAAATAAGAGAAGAGGGAAAAAAAAGAAAAAAAAAGAATCCTGACTCCTGAGTCCTAGTGCAGCACGTTCTTCACTGGTGGAAGGTACTGCTGAATATAGTTATACCATAAGAAAATAACACTATCTATTTGAGATTGTAGAAATTTGATTACTGCAGAGCTCTGGCTGGGCTAGAGTCACTTCTTATTCTTTATTGCATTGCAGTATTCTTAAGAGATAAATGGCTCTTTTAGAATCAGATTGGCCTTGGCTGTTGAAATGAGGCATTAATTCCCTTGGTAGCTGACACATTCTTACAAGTCAGGGGCCTGATGAAGGTTATCTTTTTCCCTTGTTCCTGTGATTGCTCTGTAAATAGAACACATTCGGAGCCCTTGAATGCACTTGTGGCCTGTCCCTCCCACAGTGATCGATGGTTAGATAATGAGAATTTAATGACCAGTACTGAGAGAGATTATTTCCATGGCTGCTATGGGCCGAGAAAGCTGGACGGTCAGAAAGGTACCCTTTCCAGACTGTCCTGGGATGTGTTATTTCTTTGACATTGGTTTCCTTTCATGAGGCGCCAAGGTGTATTTGTAAGTTGTCCAGTGTTGCACAACTAATGAGGGGCAAAACAAGAAAGCAGGAAAAAAAAACAAACAAGAATCCTCACTCCTAGTTCAGTGTGTTCTTCACTGTTGGAAGGTACTGCTGAACATAGTTATATGTTCAGTGTGCAATGTACAATGTTGACATTCTATCATTTGAAGGATGGGTCCTATAGATAGTATCATCTGCATGGTTTTGAAAACAAAAGATATAAGCTAATTTTGCTCTGTCTAGTGACTACGAGACAGGGAGAGAAAATCTGAACATTGGTTAAAATAGACATGGATCCATAAATTGAAAAGGACACTAATCCTGCCTTAGGAGACAGTAAGGCACTTGTCCCTGCTATCTATTAGCTGTGTGTCCTTGGACAGCTCATTGCTTCTTTCTGAGCCACCTTTTCATGTTATCAAGTGAGCAGATTGTACACTAGATGAATTCACAGGGCCTTCTTCCAAGTGCTTTTCTAATCTTCATAATTTAGATAATCTCTCAGTAGGAAAACAGTGTATAATATGGTCAATCTGAGATTTTTAGGGGGAGAATTTTAGGGAACATCAGAAATGGCAGTAGTTAAAAGGAAACAGGGCTCAGGCTGACTTCTGTTTATAACTTCACGTGGTAGAAGGGATGAGCGTTTTCTCTGGAGCTTTTTGTATTAGGTCACTAATCCCAAAGGCCCCACCTCCTAAGACCATCACTTTGGGGATTGGGGTTTTAACATGATTTTGGAGGGACATAAACCTTCATCTCATTGCATTAGAGGTATTTGAAAGCTCAGCTCACATGTATTCCTCCACAGTTTTCTCCCAACCTGATGGCTTTTAATGTTGCAGACATAAATCCTTTCATCATTATCAAGAATATTGCCAAAAACTTCTCAGAAACTGTGAGGGGATTTTTTAGTTTCTAAAATATTCTCAAAGAAAATCCCATGTACTAATGTTTGCCTTTTGATGAAAAAGGATGAAATCTTAATGATTGCCTTAATAAGCTCAACAATGCTTGTTAGTTGAGTCTTCTTATTGTGCTGATTCTTATAAACAACAACATTCAGTATAAACATTAACGTATGTGATTCACTAAGGTTTCTGTATGATTTTCTGTGAGGCTTCAGATGGCTCCTGGATTATATATCTTTTTTTCATCTCCAGCATCCTGTGGCAGCTGCTACTCATTTGCTTCTGTGGGTATGCTAGAAGCGAGAATCCGTATACTAACCAACAATTCTCAGACCCCAATCCTGAGCCCTCAGGAGGTCGTGTCTTGCAGCCAGTATGCTCAAGGTAAGTGTTGCATTTCAGATACCATTTATGAGCTATTTACCTGTGTGGAGCTGGCTGTTGTTGGCAAAGGCAAAAGGATGGTGCAGTAAAGAGAGCACAGTGTCTGTGGTCAGAAAACCCGGGTGCAAGTCTGGCCCTATAACTTATTAATGGATGGTTTCTCATGGAATTCACTGTACCATCTACCAAAATGTCAATAGTTACTATATATTGAGTGAGCTCTGCCTCTTACATATATTGCCTAACAATGCTCAAAACTCTGAGTAGTAGTAAGTATAATCCCTATTTATGGACGGGGAACAGGAACAAAGAAATTTTTCTAATAATTTGAAGGTCTCACAGCCTTTAGCATTGGAGTTTCACTTCTAATTATCGTCTCCAAAACCTAACTTTTTTTAAAATCATACTAACACTGGTTTCCCTCTGGGAGAATTTTAAAATTCTGTACTTAGGGCTGGGCACAGTGGCTCATGCCTATAACCCCAGCACTTTGGGAGACTGAGATGGGTGAATCTCTTGAGTCCTGGAGTTTGAGACCAGCCTGGGCAACATGGCAAAACCCCGTCTGTATTAAAAATACAGAAAGTTAGCTGGGCTTGGTAGCATATGCTTGAGAATCACTTGAGCCCGGGAGATCAAGGCTGCAGTAAGCTGATATCATGCCACTGCACTCCAGCCTGGGCAATCGGAGTGAGGCCCTGTTATGAAAACAACAACAACAACAACAAAATCTGTACTTAGGCTTTCAGATCAGGCTGTATATGATGTATGTCAAAAACACAGCTATAATTGATTGAGGGAGAAACATTACCATTTTAAAGATTTATGCTGTCAAGCCCAAATTTGGCCACTAGGAATTTCCCAGCTCACCACTGAAACTGCTGATGAGTGATTATTTGCCAGTGAGCCTTTCATTCTTTCTAAAATACGTAATACTAGTTGTGACTTGTAGGCTATAGGGGCTATAGTATATAAGACAATCTTTATCCTCGTGAAACTTACAGTTAAGTGAGAGATAGAAATTAAATAATTATAACAGTGTGAAGAACAGTGAAGAAAAAGTACAGAGTTATGGATATATATAATAGGGTCAGGACCGCGGGAGGAAGGTAAGAAAGACATTTCAGCAAGAGGTTGTCAGGGAAAAGACTTGCTTGAGAAAGAGCTGAGGTGTGGGGTCTGGCTGCTTAGCAATGACCATAATACATAACTTTTGCTATTTTTACATGAAGTAACTAATTTAACCCTATGAGGAAAGTACTACTACCATCTAGATTTTACAGGTAAGTAAGCAAAGATACAGAGAAGTTATACTCTTCACACAGCTTTGGCTTTAAACCTATGTAGGCTTCAGAGCCTCCCCACTTAACCACTTTGCCATTGCTACACCCATGTTAGGTGCTAAGTAGATATCTGTTAAGTAGAAGGGGGATGAAAGGATAGTTAGCTAGCTGGAAAATGGATGGATGAATGAAATGACGCTTAAGCTAAGAACAACTTTCGGGGTAACATGCAAAGAATAATGGAGCAAAAAAGAAAAACATAGAAAATGGGATAATCCTTTTTCTACTAAGGGGTAACCATGTGTGTTGTTCATCTTCAGGCTGTGAAGGCGGCTTCCCATACCTCATTGCAGGAAAGTACGCCCAAGATTTTGGGCTGGTGGAAGAAGCTTGCTTCCCTTACACAGGCACTGATTCTCCATGCAAAATGAAGGAAGACTGCTTTCGTTATTATTCCTCTGAGTACCACTATGTGGGAGGTTTCTATGGAGGCTGCAATGAAGCCCTGATGAAGCTTGAGTTGGTCTATCATGGGCCCTTGGCAGTTGCTTTTGAAGTCTATGATGACTTCCTCCACTACCAAAATGGGATCTACCACCACACTGGTCTACGAGACCCTTTCAACCCCTTTGAGCTGACTAATCACGCTGTTCTGCTTGTGGGCTATGGCACTGACTCAGCCTCTGGGATGGATTACTGGATTGTTAAAAATAGCTGGGGCACCAGCTGGGGTGAAGATGGCTACTTCCGGATCCGCAGAGGAACGGATGAGTGTGCAATTGAGAGCATAGCAGTGGCAGCCACACCAATTCCTAAATTGTAGGGTATGTCTCCCAGTATTTCATAATGATCTGCACCAGTTGTAAAAGGGAATTGATATATTCACAGACTGGAGACTTTCAGCAGCAATTTCAGAAGCTTACAAATAGATTCCTATGAAGATTTTTGTCTTTAGAATTAAAACTGCCCTCACTTTTAATATACCTTTCAACCACCCACTGGCCACTTTTTTCTAAGTATTCAATTAAGTGGGAATATTCTGGAAGATGGTCAGCTATGAAGTAATAGAGTTTGTTTAATCATTTGTATTTCAAACAGATGCTATATTTTTTAAAATCAATGTGAAAACATAGACTTATTTTTTAATTGTACCAATCACAAGAAAATGTCAATAATTATCAAAACTTTCAAAATAAATGCTCATGTTTTTAAAATAAAGTTTTAAAAATAACTGCATTATAGAGTTTATGTTTACTTCAGTTAATTTTTATCATTGACTCAGTAAGATTCACTTATGTTACCTATGTAAGCACTTATTTAAGAAGAAAAAGCGTTTGAAGATATTTCAATTAAAAACAAAAGTATGAACCTTTATGACAGGGGATATACTCAGATAATGCCTAGTGAATCCTAAGATTATCCTTGGATATTTGATGAGTCAGAGACCTCAGAGAAAAAAATAAGAGTTTTGACAAAATCTGGATATTGGTGAAATTATTCTATGATGTGTATCTTGTATTTGGGAGTATTGGTTAGTTTTCAGTAGGTGAGCAATAATAGCTTAATGAGTGAAATACTAGCAGCTTAGATTTAAATAGATTTTTGGAATCTCCCAGAGATATTTCACAGTGGATATGAAACCTCTATGCTAAGTAACATATGCCTTCTCCTAGAAATTATGTGACAGGAGAATAAGGCAGTCAGAGCTCTGAAACATGAACATGGTCCACAGCCTTATCAAGCTGGAAAGGACCATAAAGATCATGTAATTTAACTTCTTTGTACAGAGACTCAACTTAGAGGGCAAGTGATGTATCTAAGGTCACATAGCTGGCAAGTGATGGAGTCATGCTTCAAACCTAGATCTTCGAAACCGAGTTCTCCTTGAGTACCTTCAAGCACTGAATCTCAGCATTTCCCACCAGAGTGTCTGCAATCACCAGGGATACTAGCTGCATACTTGGAAATTTCACCTTACCATTCTGAGTTTCAGAGTTTTTTGCGAAACCCATGTATTTTCTGCATTAAAGTTCACTACAATGATGTTTTTACCTTCCTTGAACTCCAGTAGGGCTCCAGGAGTATGCACCATTTAAAGTTTGGCTTCCTGGACCTCCTGGCATGCTGCCACATACCTTTTATCTTTTCACCACATGGTGGCACAGAAACAGCACTGGAAGGCACAGCCAGGGTTGGAATCATTGGAAGCCTCCAAGGAGATGAGATACAGTTTCTTTTTATTGTTACTGATTGAATGTAATTTCCATCCTATTTTGTGCCCAGCCTCACTGTTATGTGAACATATAAACAGATTTTTAAATCAAGCGTAAATATTTTTTTTCACTAAAATTCATGAAGTTCATCTGTCAGTTTAACAAACACAATTCTATTTAACATGTAAGCATGAATTTATTCTCTAGTTTTCCAGTTGGACAGCAGTCGGCTGACACATGGGAACAACTCATCATGATGTAGAGTGCCTGTGATTTTGCACTATTTTATGAGGGCCCTGACTGGCTCTTAAGCAAATAAATTCATTGCTGGTGTCATTCATTAAATACTTTAGGAAATATCAAATGGCTAAGTACTGGTGTGAACCTAATTGTCATGGAAGTCAGATCACACAACATGTTTACTTGAAGACAAGCAATGATTTGAAGAGGCCCTAAATTTTCAGAGATTATGAGAGGGATTGCCCAGAATAAGAACTTAAGATAGACTACATTTCAACTTGGATTTATGTCCTGTCGAAGTCTGCTTTTCATGTTTCTCTATGACAGAAAGATCATTTATATCATCCATGTTGCAGATTTCACCAAATACAGAGACTAAATGGAACATTAGGGTTCCACAAACCATGCGATTAGACTATTAAGCTGTACAGAAAGCAGTTGGTGTCAGTATCTGGAACTTTCTGTTGAACACAGAGTCTTTTAACAAATGGAACTCTAGAAAAAAAAATGAGATGGGAACTCTGGCTAACCTCCCCAAAGACATTCCCAGAAAATCTACAAGGATTGTCTACATGGATGATGCCACAGGTCACAAAGAAGAAAAATAATATTTAGCCGGGCAGTCTTACACAAGCATAATATTGACTCTGGAGCCATAGTGCCTGGATAAGAGTTCTGGCTCTGTATCTTATTAGCCAGGAAACCTTACGCAGTTTCCTTATCCTACCTGTTTTCTTTTCTTTTGTTTTCTTTTCTTTTCTTCTCTTTTCTTTCCTTTCCTTCTTTCCTTCCTTCCTTCTTCCTTTCCTTCCTTCTTCCTTTCCTTTCCTTTTCCTTCCTTCCTTCTCCTTCCTTCCCTTCCTTCTTCTCTTCTCTTCTCTGTAAAAACAGAGAAAATGGTGTAGATATCTCTCACTGTCTGAATTTTTGACTTTTTTTTTTTTTGATTCATGCTCACTGCAGCCTCAACCTCTTGGGCTCAAGTCATCCTCCCACCTCAGCCTCCCGTGTACCTGGGGACTACAGGTGCATGCCGCCATAACTGGCTAATGAATTTGTCCTCTCTAAACCATTGCTATTGCAACAAAGGAACCAAATACTATTTGTATTTGTGTTTTTAACAGCATTGCTTGCTATCTAAGCTCAGGCCCTTCATCATTCCAAATGGAGGTGCTAAAGATAATTAAAGACAATGCAGTTTCCTTGATCATACAAACTTGCTCACAGAACTCAGGAACTGAATAGATTTGGATAGTAAGGAATATGTATACATACTTTATAGAGTTCTCTGAGGGTTAAATGCTTTATATATATGCAAAGTATGTAGAACAGTGTTTGGCATGTGGTAAGAAGTAAATAAATATTAGTATTTTTCTGAACTCAAATTGTAAAATAATATTTTGCTATGAGGAAGCAGCTAAGATGTATTCTATAAATAAGCTCTACAACGAGAGCATAGAGGAGGGCTTATGAGGGTTTTTTGTTTGTTTTTTGTTTTGTTTTTTAAGGGAGAAAATAACCTACGGAGGAACACTAGCACAAGGAAACCCACAGAGAAAAGCAAAAAGCTTTATGAATTAGGCATATGGTTTAAATTTCATTTTTACTATACAGTTTTTGCATCCCTCACCCCTACCATTCTTGTGTTGCTGCCTGCGGGAAGAGAACAAGTCTGAGAGGTGATGGAGTTTGAGAGACTACCACAGGAGTGAGTAACAGGACCCAGCCAGGGAAAAGACAGTGCAATTTTGAAGTGAAAAAGACTGAAGGTAATGTAAGGTCATAATTTGATTTTCATATTCAGGTTCTAAAAGCATGAAGATAAAGTAAGCATAACAGATTTACATCACATTAATGCTGGAAGGTTATCTAGTCTACCTCTGTTGCTAAAAATGGGCCTTGAGAGGTAACGTGCCTGAGCTTCCAGCTAATAAAGATAAATCTATGCTCCAATATGTCCAGAACTTTCTACTGTACCTGCTGCCTTCCAATTAAGAAAAATGGCAAAATAATGTATCCATTCTTAAATGTTGTGAGACCAATAACCTCACCTTGTTCTTTAAAATAATTTCCAAGGTGTGTACTACCTCCCAGAAATCTCACTCTCATTTCTTTGGGGCAGGTACTCCAAGTGCCAATCCATGAGTGGTGGTTTGGAAGGTTTAATATAACAGTTTTCTTCTAAATATAGTGATGTTAATATATTTATATCTCTTAACTCTAATTAAGGTTTATTTTTGGTTTAAAGCTAAGTAGAATCTTCCTGACCAAGTTTGGGGAGCTTTAGATACATCAGAATCTTCTTTGATGGGAAGCACATGGACTTAAAATTATGTGTTGGTAGTGGGTGAGTCACTGGGCCTCATGAAATATTAACTGTAAAGTATTGACCTCATTGAATTTTAGTTCCGATTAAAAGTACAAATTTGCGTGAAATTGCCTGGGACATAAAATAATCGGAACTTCAGCAGACTTTCTGGTCATGCCATACTATGTCTTCCTAGTAATAACAAACTAGAATTTCAGGAGATAAACTAACTCAGGAAGAAAATGCAACACACGCCTTTTGTGTTTGTGCGTTTTCCTTTTTCCTTTGAGAAGTCCATTTTTCAATATCCCTTTTCTTTAAATCTCTTTTAAGAGTTAGTAGAAGAAATTTAACCTCTTCTTTTCCAACTTTGAGGATGTGATGCTGATGTAATACTTTGATTTTGAACTTTATGTTCTTAAAGACAGTTTGTCCTCTTGAAATTCAAGTCTGTAGGTGATCAAATGCGGAAAGAATGTGATAAACTTCAGACTCCTCAAGTTGAGAAAAAATAGCAGACATTTTCTTCCTCTAATGCAAAAGGTCTTAAAGAGATTGAAATCCTAGCAATCAACTGAAAGAAATAAGTTAGAGAAATAGCTTTCCCCCCAGGAAATGAGGGAAATGCCATAAAGCTAAGGGTTGTGCATTAAAGTAATCATTGAGATGATTTTTTTTCTGTAATGTATTTTCTGGACCTTCAAAAGTATTGAATAGTTTCACTGTAGTTTGAGATAAATGACAGAAAAGTGCTTTCAGTATCAGATTTTTATACCTCATTCTCTCTTTTTGGGGGCTTCTGAAGAACTAAAAGTCTGCTTTTCCTTTAGATTGACTATTTCTATGCCACTGTAAGAAATGGGCACTATTCTCAAGAGATGGCAGATGCAATCCTAGTTTGGCAGGCTAAAATTCAGTTGGGTGAAAAGGATAAGCCTATGGAAAGAAAGTAAACAAAATAGTATTGTGCCACTTGAGAACCCAGAAGTAAATTCATATATTTTCAGCCAACTGACAAAGGTACCAAAAACATACACTAGGAAAAGAACACCCTCTTCAATAAATGGTGCTGGGGAAACTGGATATCCATGTGGAGGAGAATGAAACTAGATCCTTATGACTCACCGTATACAAAAACCCAACATGAATTAAAGACTTAAATGTAAGACCTGAAACTATACAAATACTAGAAGAAAACATAGGAAATGCCCAAGAACTTTAACTTAGGCAAAGATTTTATGGCTATTATTTCAAAAGCATAGGCACACAAAAACAAAATGTATACAAATGGAGGTACAGTAAACTACAAAGCTTCTGCACAGCAAAGGTAACAACCAACAAAGGGAAGAGACAACCTGTAGAATGTGAGAAAATATTGGCAAATAATTCATTCGACAAGGGACTAATATCTGGAATGTAAAAGGAGCTCAGACAACTCACCAACAAAAAACGAAAACAAATATACAAAAAAACCCAAACAATCTCATTAAAATGTGAGCAAAGGATCTGAACAGACGTTTCTCAAAAGAAGACATACAAATGGCTACCAGATACATGAAGAAATGCTCAACATCACTAATGATTAGGGAAATGACAATCAGCAGTAATCCCCACCCAACAGAACCTACTGACATGACTCTAAAAGGTATAAAATGTATTAAATACGTAGCCATAATTTGTAAGGATAGAATGTCTTAATGAACCAGAAATTGTGATAAACCCTTATAAGAAAAAGTGAGGGGACCAAATGGGAAGTATTGTGATAACTGAAGGCCCAAGCATGTGGGGGAAATTCTGCCATAGAAGATGAGACCATTCAACTCACCAAATAGTTCATCAAAATAAGGATAAGAAGGAAAGAGGTAGATTGTAACATCTTTACTTAAAGCATTGGTCCTTCATGCCTGCTGGGTCATGAGCCGCTTTGAAACTGATGAAAACTATGGATCCTTTCCCCAGAAAAGTGCAGTTATTCATTCCGTATTTGCATAAAATTCCAGCAGTCTCATGAAAATGTATAATCCCGAGTACTAGCATAAACTTTTGTGTGTATGCGTGCCTCTTCCCCTAGCCAGTAGCCATTTCAAAATGCTGATATTGTTACTATTTAAATTTTTCTTCCAATTATAGGCTGGGAGGAACCATTGAAAAGTCTTGGCAGGTGAGATTCAGGTGGCTAGACCAGTTAGATAACTCAGCTTTGAGCCATAATCTCACTCGGGGTCAGACCCTGTTGGGAAACTGAACTCTCCATTTGTTCCCTGAGCATTAGTGGCTCTCTCAGTCCCCAGCCCTTTGTCTGTTTCTCTGGGGTTGAGATGTAGTCTTACTCATGCTATCATTATCTCTAGAGACGAGACTCTGACGAGGAAAATCCCACCTGGGAACCAGATTCCTTCTGCCAATGGAGAGACTTTTTTTGATGCTCACTACCTGCTGTCAAGAATTGGGCATTTTGTGCAGCACCCGGATTCCCCAACATTGTGCTCCTGCTATACCTAAGAGCAAGCATTATCTTCCCCCTGCCCCTCCCCTTGAACCTGACTGCTGCCTCTTTACCTTGACTGTCCCCTGCAGCAACTTCACCAAGTGTATACTTTATTTTTGACCCAATTAGTTTTGCCTTTATTGGTAATAATAATGATAGCTTCCATTTATCAAGGTCTTACTTTGTGCTAGGTGGTATGGTAAGCTCTTTGCATGCAACGTCTCATTGAATTCCTGGTATAGATTTTGTTTTACACATGAGGAATAAGACAAGCTAAGGAACTCATCCATTTTCTTGGGATTTGAATCCAGGTCTCTTTGTTCTAGTGCCATAGCTCTTAGCTATACTTCCCTCAAGATGTTCTTCCTGTGCTTTTCCCAGGAGTCTGTTGATTTTTCAGGTCCTGGTCTCTTTTGTTCTTCCTTATCTTTTTGTAAGAAACTATCATAATTGCACAGGTCCTGAGAAATAAGAAGACACCTTCAGCATCTTAAACTAGGATAAATAAAAGAAGTGTGGCCTCATAGAATTTAAGTCAGGACGCAGGTGGTGGGCAATGGATGACAAGCTCTACTTTGAACAGGTTGAATTTCAGCTGACCACTGCTAAAGCAGTACAAGCTTTTCCTTTCAGCAAGTATCTTCCCAGAAATGTGATAGCAATTTTTAGGAAGAATTTGGCAAACATAATGTTTAGCAGATTTGCAACAAATGCTATAAGCTCAAATGGAAGATTTTTTAATTTTTATTTTTTGGCAGCACACTCAGCCCTCCAAGGGAGAGTGGATTATTTTGCTTGCAAGTGCAATATCAAGGGAGATATTAAAGACAACAACATTCCCTCCTGTATAATAAATAAATAAATGAATAAAGATTATTGAGACCCTCTCTGCTGTATTTAATGTACTTCATGATGTTGGTAGAAAGACATCAACCCAGAATAAGTTCACAGAATACATTTGGTTTCACAGAAAGTTTAAAGTCAATCTGGGCACTCAGTGATCTCTTTCTGTATATTTGATCTACCCATCTGCTGGGCTTTTGAAGTTTTGGATAATAAAAAATAAAAAAAGGAATAGTCCCAGCAGTATTTGCATGAACTTTTATTGAATTCAGTTCAGAGCCCTTTGGCATGAAGAGTACTGACTATGGCAAGCATCCAGGAAACACTCTTATGGGAAGTTTCTCTGTTTTTGTTTTGGAGCAACTTTGCACAATTAATCACAGCATCATTTACAGTTACAAAAAGTTGGAAACAACCTAGAGGCCCAACAAATAGAAAATAGATCATTTATAGTACACAAACTTGACAATATATTATACAACATTAAAAACAACTATGGCACTAACATAACAACATTAAGAAGTATTTATGTTATATGTGGGAAAAATGATACTGTGTTTTGTTATGAAAAATGCAAATGGATATATTAGTGCCTTCAAAAGGGCAAGAGGATTATGAATGGTTAAACATACTTATTTCTTTTATTGTTTTTCTTATGAAAAATAGCTATGCTATAAATAACAGAAAATGTAATAAAAATTTGCATGACCAAGGAGGCCTTATCACATAAATAAGCTCAAGTCTCTTTCTCCTCCAAAAAGCCACTATAGTAGCCTGTTCTCATGCTGGTGTGCAGAAATACCTGAGACGGCGTAATTTTTAAAGAAAAGAGGTATAATTGACACAGTTCCACATGGCTGGGGAGGCCTCAGGAAACTTAGAACCATGGCGTAAGGCAACTCTCCACAGGATGGCAGAAGAGAATGAGTGCAGAGCAAAGGGGCAAGCCCCTTATAAAGCCATCACATGTCATGAGAAGTCACTATCATGAGAACGATATGGGGGAAACTGCCCCCATGATTCAATTATCTCCACCTGGTCCCACCCTTGACACGTGAGGATTATTACAATTCAAGGTGAGATTTGGGTGGGGAAGCAGAGCCAAACCATATCAGCTACCAACTTTTCACCTACTGCAAATAACACACTTAACACTTAAGTGTCTTCAACGAAATTTATTTTACCTTCTTACTTTGTGTTTTCTCCTCAGTCTATTGAAATCTGCCTTCTGCCAGGTCACTTATTTGAAATTGTTCACATCAAGATGAAATCCACCTTGTTGCTGAAAACAGTTTTCAGTCTTTCAGCAGTTGGTATTTATTTGGTCACACCTTCTTTAACCTTGCAATTCCCAGATTTCAGATCTCTATTTCTTTGCAGTATTCTTTTCAGCCTCCTGGTCCTCCTTAAACTTTTCCTCTAGGAATGTGAGCTCCCTTGAATTATCAGGCCCAGAAAAGCATTTAACATGTGGCAACAGTCACATCTCACTCCCCCTTGAGCTAAATCACTATCTCTCGAAGGCACTTGCTTTGCAGGCTCTAGACTAACTGACCCCAAGTAGCCGTAAAATGTCATACAACCTATAGTTCCACAATGTATAGCCAATTGCTAACTAATGTTATTTCTGTGAACCAATGAGAATTCCTGACAAAAAATTTTTGTAATTGTTCCTTCTCCTGATTCATCTTTTTTTCTTTAAAAACTTGAGTGTCTCTTTTGTTCTCCAGAGCACTCCCAAGGCAACTTGGAAGTGTTTCCTGGACTGCAGTCTTTAACCTTTGTGCTTGAATAAACTCTCTTAAAATAGATTTTGAATTTTTTTATTATTTTGAGAGTTTCTTGGTATCTGTTGACCAGATGCCACTCTCAGGACCTTGCCATGTGGGCCTCTATAACACAGCAGTTTGCTTCATTAAAATGTGCAAGCTATGAAAGCAATAGAGAGAGTGTACTCAGAAGACAGGATTCATAATCTCTTGTAACCTAATCATGAAAGAGACATCTCCTCAATGTTTCCATATTCTGTTGGTCAGAAGCACATTACTGAAGGAGATAGTGTTACATGAAGCCTGAATGTACTAGGAGGTAAGATCATTGGAGGTTCTCATAAAGGCTGCCGGTTATAATTCTAAACCCTGTATCTCATTCTCCACCTATACATCAAGGCACAAGTCCTATTAGTAAATGCAACAAGCACAAGTCTGAATACATCATTTTTCTATTCCCAAAGACAGCTCATTTCCATCTTTTTAGTTAATGGCATCTACATTCACCAACTTTTCAAAATCAGAGAACTATGATAGTTATTCTTTCTTACTCCAACATTCAGTTAATCATGAGCTCCTATTAATTCTAATTTCTAAATACCTATTACATCTGTCTCTCCACATGTCTGTCTTAACCTATCATGATCTATAACCTATGTCATTGCTATGGCTTCCTAACATACCTTCCTACTCCCAGTCTTGCTGTCTTCCAGTCCTCACCACACCAGTGGTGACAATGCCACACTCCTGCTTAAAATGCTCATCTGGTTTCCCATAGTTCAGAAATATTTCAAGATGGATATGGATAGTAATTCTGAAAATGCACATTCAATAAATCTGTGATTTCCACAATACAGGCTACAAAAATTTAAACTCAGGAAAATCTTTCTTAGCTAGTAAGAATATGTGAAGTTGAGTGACAGAGTTGTGAGGGATCTAGATTTCTATTTGAGTAATATGCAAAATCCTTATATAAATGGTTTAATGTGGAATCTCAGATATGAGGGATGTAAACTCAAAACAGTTGTATTAGTTTTCAGTAACCAATATCAATTATTCTTTGAACATTATCTATTTGGAAGGCTGTATCCCTTGAAGATATTTCAATTCCATTTTATAACTTTCCAGACATTTTCACATATTAGAAGTTTCATGGCAGTTCTGAGAAACTCAGACTTATTTATTGTAATATTTCAATCTCCAAGGGCTTCTGCTAGGTCACAGAGTGCCAATATAGGAACGGGAAAATGATGCCCCTTCATCCTGGTGGAGACAGGGACCTGCACAATGAGTTCAGAGCACTAATTCCTCCCCAGACCACATGAAATTCTAGCCACCTGGAATTTAGACATTGTGTGGCCTGCTTTAACAAAATTCCTCTTCGTTTTTCTAATCTGGCCATGGAGTAGGTATAAATAAGAGTGAAAATGATATTTTCTAGTCAGTTGTAACATGACTGGTTATCAAATATTTCAAATGTTGCCCCAAATACTATCCCCAGAAGGTGGTGCTGTGAGTTCTGGAATGTTTGTATGGGAGCTGCCTCTCCAGAAGCAGACCTGGATGGACCAAGTACAAACTAGAGGTCAGTCATTTGTGTGTATTTCAGTCTGTGCTGTCATGACTTCAAAGCACAAGTAAAATACTTCCCATCCTCAAATTCATTTTAACTGGATCAATTTTTGAGGCTTGGAAAACAGTTGAAATTTGTTATTCTGACAGCTCCATTCAAGAATGAGATGTAAAAAAAATGACCTTTTTATAGGAACATATGGGAAAGAACTATAAAAACCCTTAAGATTTGGTTTGGCAGAGACATTTTTCTCATTCAAAAATGAGTAGCGTTTTTGGCACTTGCTGTGGTACTTTGTAGCTGGCAGCTGAATTATTTTGGCGTCTACCCAAATCTCTGGACTCAAAGCTGATCTTCAAATCTCCTGTTTAGTTAAAGAAGGATTTAAAACACTTAATGGCCATTTACGTGTCAAAAATAAGACATTATATTAACCTGATATTGAGACACCGTGCCTGTCTAAATAGGCATGACAATAGATAAAATAACTACCTTTTGAATGGGAGTATATTACTTATATTGATCTTCAAAACAACCTATCAATAGAACAGGTTTTAAAAGCCCATTTTACAGATACAAAAACTGAGGTTCAGTAGACCAAGATCCTTGCTCAGGCTATTTGGAAGAATCAGTATTCGAGCCCATGGCTATAGACATTTACCTATTCTCTTTCTATTATGTCACATTATTTTCAATGTAGATTTTCTGAAATGCAATGTAGTAGGCCTTGAGTTAGTAATTCTTCCTTTAAATGCATCTGCACATTATATAACACTCTTAGCCAATAATGACTTAGATAATTATTTCTGCTTTCTTTAGCATTAGTACTTTTATATTCTTCTTAGAGGTAATTATTCTACCTATGACTGGTCCATTATAAAACAGGGTGGTCTTAGTAGTTTACAAATATGTCCATAAGTAGATGTATTGTGGTGCCCTAAATTAGCTTTACTCATGTTCTTTTCTTTCTAGAAAATTTTTGTTAACCAGGATCCCATGCCTCTGTAAATTGAACATCCCCTAACCCATAGCTTCATATCATTTAGTGTTCTGGGACCTCCAAATGGAGTCTTCATTATTGGACAAGAAGGCATGGTCTCTCTGATATATGTTGAAAGCCAATAACATAACTCACTGTCTTTCAATTTGATGATAATTCTGTCTTAATTCAGTCTTGTACGTATTGCTTCCTATTATCTTCCATTCTTTTTCTTGGAGAAAGTAAAATGGAAGAGTCAAATGAAACACAGTGTTCTAAATATACCCGTATGAAGCAATCTACCACTTCAGATGTAAGTTGGTATAGAATAAAAGGAAGTAAAAGTTCAATTTATGGATTCCAGGGAAATACAGTAATATGATCCAGGAAGTATAGATATTTAAAGGGAGCATCTTCTAAGTTGATGGAACATAGCTGCAGAAGTCTCTGGGGGCACAAATAGGGACAGTAACATGATTCTAAATTTTGGCTAAAGATTTCCAGTGAGTTAGTGCCTGGGTGAGGTAGGTGGGCATAGCGTATCATGATCCAGCAAATAGCTAAACATGGTATCTAGACCCAGGAAAATGGGGCAGGGGTCTGTGAGGAACTAGAATACAAACTAGGAGGATATTCAAGGTTCTAGGAAGGAAGAAAGTCTGCAATTTTGCATCTGGGTTTATTTCTATATACATTGAATTTTAATAATAAATGCTGGTGAGGATGTAATCAGTGGGGAGAAGGAATTTGTGCAGAGAAATATTATGATCAGATCTTTGCTCTCGTAATGTTATTATCTGTTGGTAAGGAAATCGTAAGAGGAAGGGCAAGATTGGAAACAGTGAGATCAGTTAGGAAGCTATTGGTATCTTCAAAGCACTGTCCATATCTCACCTTCATCCTTGTCAGACTTTCTCACCCAAATTTCTGTAGCATAAAGTACGCTTGCCAAATCATTTAACATTTATTTTCTGTTTCTGTGTCATACTCTTCTAATGACATTATAAACTATGATGAATTTAATTAATTTTATTTTAGTTGTTTCATTGCATTAAGTTCATAATAAACACATAGAAAAATACATGAATGCTTTTCAATGAAAAGTAGAAAGTAGGAGCAAATAAAGCATGGCAAAAGCAGAGAAAGGGAAGCATAACATATCATATACAGGGATATAGATATGTCAAAAAAGGGAAAGCTAACTGATTCCCACAGCAAAGTTTATTATATGGGTGACTTTTTTTGGAATGTGTATACATTTTTTTTTTTTACTATTTTTTTTTCTAACTTTTAAGTGCAGGGGTACACGTGCAGGTTTGTTACATGGGTAAACTTGTATCATGGGGTTTGTTGTACAGATTATTTCATCACCCAGGTATTAAGCCTAGTACCTATTAGTTATTTTTCCTGATCCTCTTCCCTCCACCTTCCATTAGGCCCCAGCAAGTGTTGTTCCCCTCTATGTGTCCATGTGTTCTCATCATTTATCTTCCACTTATAAGCAAGAACATGCAGTATTTGGTTTTCTGTTCCTGCATTAGTTTGCTAAGGATAATGGCCTCCAGCTTCATCCATGTCCCTCACAAGACATGATCTCATTCTTTTTTTATAGCTGCGTAGTATTCCATGGTGCATTTGTACCACATTTACTTTATCTGTTTTATCATTGATGGGAATTGAGGTTGATTCCATGTCTTTGATGCTGTGAATAGTGCTGCAGTAAACATATGTATGCATGTTTCTTTATAATAGAACAATTTATATTCCTTTGGGTATATACCCAGTAATGAGATTACTTATATAAATTTAAAGGGTACAACT
>NC_045446.1:78223621-78231121 GCF_002776525.5 Piliocolobus tephrosceles | reverse complement strand
AGATTATGTGATACATGGGCTTTGAGCAAAGGAATAAGGTGTGTTGTGTGTAGGACAAGAGTCAGAGCTGCCAGTTCTGTGTACCAAAGCGTAAAGGGACAGCCTATTCTGAACCTCAGGAGATCCTGTTCATCCTTTCCTCAATTCAATAGATGTCTGGTCACTTTAAATTTTCACATCTAGAAGTTGCTACTGAGAGGACTCTACCTATAATAGGAAAAATTTATGTGAAGTAGACCTGTAACCTCCACTTCTAACATGAATTTTTAATTCTATCTATCTGGATATTTTGCTACATGACTAATTCATATGCCTGGTAGGTGGGCAGCATGCTGCCTATGAGCTAAATTGCTGAGATGAATACACAGAATTGGTAAGTTCTGAGACAAAATCATAATAATACTAGAACATGCCCAGGCTACCCAGCACCCTGAGGCTGTTCTTGAGGTCAGCAGGGATCATGAACATAATTACTATCATTCCTGTTATTATTACCAGACTCACATTCTTATCCATCAATTTCCATTACAAACTCTTTGTTCTGCTTGGTCCCACACAAAGTGTTCTCAAATTTTATGTCAGGAAAAGAGTTAAGGTCTATACTTCCTTATCGAAAATCATATTCAAAGTGACATTGGCTTCTTAAATAGTTGTTGGTGGCTCAAACTAAGTGATGCTCTTTTGTTTTTTTGTTTTTTTTTCCTTTCCTCTCATTTAATTTTTCCTCTTTCATTATTCTATTCCTCTTTGCACGTGTACGTGTGTGTGTGTATATGTTTTCAATAAAAAATTAAGACACAGTAAATGTTTTCTTAACACAGTAAATGTTTAATTACAGAGATACAAATTGTTAGCCTATTTGTATCTCTGTAATTAAATATCCCATTCTTTTCTGTATCACAGTGTTGAAGTCTAAGATTTTTCACATTCAAAATTGAAAAGTTTAATTAATTTTATTTATTTAAAGTGTTCGGCCCATCCTCATGGGGATGTTCTGGTTTTCTTACTTTAAAAAATAGATATGGAGAGATAATTGATGTTTAACTAATTGCATGTTTATGAAAAACACAATTGGATAAGTTCTGTCACATGTGTACACTCATGAAACCATCACCATAGTAAAGATAATGCACATATAGATTGTCCACAGAAGTTAACTTATGCTCCTTTATAACCTTTCTCTCCCGCTGCTCTCTGCCTGCACTCCACTGCCATTAGGAAACAGCTGATTTACTTTTTGTTGCTATAAATTAATTTGTATTTTCTAGACTTCTTTGTCCATGGAATCATACATGTATGTCCTCTGTTGTCTGAGTTCTTTCTTTTGGTATAATTATTTAGAGATTTTTCAATGTTATAATGTGTTAATAATTTATATCTTTTTTTTTTTTTTTTTTTTTTTTGAGACAGAGTCTCACTCTTTTCCCCAGACTGGAATACAGTGGCACAATCTTGGCTCACTGAAAGCTCCACCTCCTGGGTTCACGCCATTCTCCTGCCTCAGCCTCCCGAGTAGCTGGGACTACAGGCGCCTGCCACCACGCCTGGCTAATTTTTTGTATTTTTAGTAGAGACAGGGTTTCACTGTGTTAGCCAGGATGATCTCAATCTCCTGACCTTGTGATCCACCCGCCTTAGCCTCCCAAAGTGCTAGGATTACAGGCGTGAGCCACTGCACCTGGCCAATAATTTACACCTTTTATTGCTGCATAATATACCATTTATGGATTTATCACAGATTCTCATTCACTGTTGATGAATATTTGGGTTGTTTCAAGTTTTGGACAGTATACATAAAGCTTCTAGGAACATTCATATATGAGTCTTTGAGTGACGTATGCTTCATTTCTCTTGAATAGAACCCAAAGAGTGAATGATTGGACCACATAGTAGGTATATGCTTAACCTGTAAGTAACTGCCAGGTTATCTTTCAAAATGGTTGTACCATTTTACACTTCCACCATTGATGCACAAAAGTTCCATTTCCTTGACATGCTTGCCAATTGGTTGGCCTTTTTTATTTTAACCCATGTAATAGCTATATTGCAATATCTCATTTTCTGTTTTAATTTTCATTTTTAACATGATTAATGAAGTTTAGTACTTTTTCATGTATATTTGTCACCACTATGTCTTATTTGGTGAAGTGTCTGCTCAAATATTTTACTGATTACATTTTTTATTATTAAATTTTTAGGTTTTATTATTGAGTTTTATATATTCTGGATACAAGTCCTTTATAGATACATGATTTGATATATTTTCTTTCAGACTGTTGATATGTATTGTAATTCTTTTAACAATGTATTCTAAAGAGCAGAAGGTATTAATTTTGATGAAATACAAATTATCAGTTTGTTCTCTTGTGGATCGTACTTCATATGTCATAACTAAGAAATTAATTGTTAACCGATATAATAAAGGTTTTTTTTTTCTAGATTATCTATGCTTTTAGGTTTTACTTTTAGATTCAGACATATTTTGAGTTACTTTTTAAAAAATACGCTGTGAAGTATGGATCAAAGTCATTGTTTGCATATGGATATTCAATTATTCCATCACCATTTGTTGAAAAGACAATCCTTTTCCCACTGAATTACCATTGCACTTAAGTTGAAAATCAACTGTCCATCAAAATCAGTTATGCAGACCAGTTTCCGAAGTCTCTATTATTTTCCATTTATCTATTTGTCGATCTTGTTGCCAATGCCATAATTGTATAGGTTAAAAACATAATTGTAAACTGTAGCCATATAATATTTCTTGAAGGTTAGTCCCCGAACTTTGTTATTTTTTTCATTTTAAAGACATTTTTTATGGATACATAGTAGGTATATGTATTTATGGGGTGCATGAAATATTTTGATACAGACATACAATGCGTAACAATCACATCAGGGTAAATGGGGTATTTATCACCTCAAGTATTTATCTTTTCTTTGTGTTATAAACATTCCAGTTATACTCTATTTTTAAAGGTACAATAAATTGTAGTAGTCACCCTGTTGTGCTATCAAATACTAGAACTTACTCATTCTAACTATATTTTTGTACCTATTAACCATCCCCACTTTCCTACCCCTACACTCTACCCTTCTCAGTCTCCAGTAACCATCATTATACTCTCCATGGCTTCACTTGTTTTAATTTTTAGCTTCCACAAATAAGTGAGAATATGCAAAGTTTATCTTTCTATGCCTGGCTTATTTTACTTAACATAATGTTCTTGAGTTACAGCCATGTTGTTACAAATGACAGGATCTCATTCTTCTTTATGGCTGAATGGTACTCCATTGTGTATCCATTCTTCTGTTGATCAACCCTTAGGCTGCTTCCAAATCTTGGCTATTGTGAATCATGCTGCAATAAACATAGGAGTGCAGATATTTCTTCAGTATACTAATTTCATTTCCTTAGGATAAATACACAGTAGTGGGATTGCAGGATCATATCAGAGTGAAGGGGTGGCCTGCCCCTCCACACCTGTGGGCGTTTCTCGTTAGGTGGAACAAGAGACTTGAGAAAAGAAATGAGACACAGAGACAAAGTATAGAGAAAGAAAAAGTGGGCCCAAGGGACCCACGCTCAGCATACAGAGGACCCATGCCGGCACCCTCTCTGAGTTCCCTTAGTATTTATTGATCATTATCTTTACCATCTTAGAAAAAGGGAAATGGTAGGATAATAGGATCATCGTAGGGAGAAGGTCAGCAGTAAGGCATATGAATAAAGATCTCTGCGACATGAATAAGTTTAAGGAAAAGTGCTGTGCCTTGATATGCATATACAAACATCTCCATAAACCATTTTAGTGCATAAAGAGCAGCATTGCGCTAGCAAATCCCACCTTTCGCCCTAAGGCGGTTTTCTCCTTTCTCAGTAAACAGAACATACGATCGGATTTTACACTGAGATGTTCCATTGCCCAGGGACAGGCAGGAGACAGATGCTTTTCTCTATCTCAACTGCCAAGAGGTCTTCTTTCCGCTTGTACTGGTCCTCCTCAGCACAGACCCTTCACAGGTGTCAGACTGGGGGACGATCAAGTCCTTCCCTTCCCACGAGGCCATATTTCAGACTCCCACATGGGGAGAAACCTTGGACAATACCTAGCTTTCCTAGGCGGAGGTCCCTGTGACCTTTGGCAGTGTACGTGTCCCTGGGTACTTGAGATTAAGAGAATGGTGATGACTTTTCACAAGCATACTGCCTTCAGGCACTTGTTTAACAAAGCACACCCTGCACAGCCCCAAATCCATTAAACCTTGAATCACCACAGCACATGTCTCATGTCTCTTGCAAGGACAAGGTTGGGGGTAGGGTCACAGATTAACAGCATCTCAAATACAGAACAAAATGCAGTCTCAACAAAATGTCTACTTCTTTCTATATAGACACAGTAACAGTCTGATCTCTCTTTCTTTTCCCCCACACAGAGTTTTTAGTTATTTGTGGAACCTCCATATTGTTCTTTGTAGTGGATGTACTAATTTACATCCACACCAACACTGTATAAGGGTTCCCTTCTTTCCACATCTTTGCAAAACATTCATTATTACCTGTCTTGGATAAAAGCCACTTTTACTGGGGTGAAATGATATCTCATTGTAGTTTTGATTTGCATTTCTCTGATGATCAGTGGTGTTGATTACCTTTTTATATATTTGTTTGCCATTTGTATGTCTTTTGAGAAATGTCTATTCAAATATTTTGCCCATTTTAAAATTGGATTATTAGATATTTTTTCCTATTGAGTTGTTTGAGCACCTTTTATATTCTGGTTATTAATCCTTTGTCAGATAGATAGTCTAAAAATATATTCTGTCATTCTGTGGGTTGTCTCTTCACCTTGTTGATTGTTTACTTTGCTGTGTAGAAGCCATTTAACTTGATGTAATCCCATTTGTCCATTTTTGCATTGGTTGCCTGGGCTTGCAGGATATTATTCAAGAAATCTTTGTTCAGAAAAATGTCCTGGAGAGTTTTCTCAATGTTTGCTTTTAGTAATTTTATAGTTTGAGGTCTTACACTTAAGTCTTTAATACATTTTGATCTGATTTTTAAATATGGTGAGAGTGAGGGTTCTAGTTTCATTCTTCTCTATATGGATGTCCAGTTTTCCCAGTAAAACTTATTGAAGAGACTGTCCTTTCCCCAATGTATATTCTTAAAATCTTTGTCAAAATTTAGCTCATTGATATGTGGATTTCTCAGTTCTTTATTCTGTTCCATTGGGCTTTGTGTCTATTTTTATGCCAGTAACATGTGATTTGGTTACTATAGTTCTGTAGTGTAATTTAAAGTCAGGTAATATGATTCCTCCAGTTTTGTTCTTTTTGCTTTTGTTCTTTTGCTACTCTAGGTTTTTTGTAGTTCCATATAAATTTTAGGATTTTTTTTTTCTATTTCTATGAATAATGTCACTGGTGTTTTGATAGGAATTGCATCGAATCTATAGATTGCTTAGGGTAGTACAGACATTTTAACAATATTGATTCTTCCAATCCATGAACATAAATATCTTTCTATTTTTGGTGTCATTTTTCAATTTCTTGCATCAGTGTTTTCCTTGTAGAGGTCTTTCATATCTTTGGTTAAATTTATTCCTAGGTATCTTATTTCTGTGTAGCTACTATAAATGTGATTGCTTTCTTGATTTCTTTTTCAGATTATTCATTGTTGATATGTAAAAACTTGACTGGTCTTTGTATGCTAATTTTGTATACTGCAATTTTCCTGAATTTGTTTATCAGTTCTAATAGTTTTTTGGTGGAGTCTTTTTTCCAACTATAACACCATATTATCTGCAAACAAGGATAATTTGACTCCTTCCTTTCCAATATGGATGCCCTTTATTTCTTTCTCTTGTATGACTGCTCTAGCTAGGACTTCCAGTACAATATTGAATAAAGCAGTGAAAGTGAGCATTCTTGTCTTCTTCTAAATTTTAGAGGAAAGGCTTTTAGTTTTTCCTTGTTCTGGATGATACTATCTGTGGATCTGTCATATATGGCTTTTGTTGTGTTGAGGTATGTTTCTTCTATAGTCAGTTTTTTAAATTTTTTTGATGCAGGGCTGTTGAATTTTATCAAATGTTTTTTGAGCATCAATTGAAAGGATCATATGATTTTTGCCCTTCATTTTGTTGATATGATATAACACATGAATTGATTTGTATATGTTAAATCATCCTTGCATCACTGGGATAAATCCCACTTGGTCACAATGAATAATCTTTTTAATGTGTTACTGAATTTGATTTGCAAGTATTTTGTTGAAGATTTTTACATCAATATTTATCAGTGATATTGGCCTGTATTTTTTATATATATCTTTGTTTTTGTTATCAGGGTAATAGTGGCCTTGTAGAATGGATTTGGAAGTATTTCCTTCTCCTCTATTTTTCAGAGTAGTTTGAGTAGAAATGGTACTATTTCATTAAATATTTAATAAAATTCACCAGTGAAGCCATCAGGTCCCAGGATTTTCTTTGCTGGGAGATTTTCATTACAGCTTCAATCTCTACTTTTTATTGGTCTGTTCAGGTTTTGGATTTCTTCACAGTTCAATCTTGGCAGGGTGTATGTATCTACATTTCATCCAGATTGTCTAATTTATTGGCATATAGCTGCTCATAGTAGTCTCTATTAATCCTGTGAATTTCTGCTGTATCGATTGTAATGTCTCCTTATTCAAGATTTTATTTATTTTGGTCTTCTTTCCTTTTTTCTTAGTCTGGATAAAGGTTTGTTTATTTTTTTTAATCTTTTCAAAAACTGAAGTTTATGTTTTAATAATCTTTTTTATATTTCATTCCAATTTCATTTATTTCTGCTCTGATCTTAATTATTTCTTTTATTCTACTAATTTTGGGTATGGTTTGTTACTACTTTTCTAGTTCTTTAAGATGCATTATTAGGTTGTTTATTTGAAGTTGTTCTATTTGTTTTTTTGACATGATGCTTATTATGATAAAGTTTCCTCTTAGTATTTATTGCTTTTGCTGTGTCCTATAGGTTTTGGTATGTTGTGTTTCCATCATTTTCATTTGTTTCAAGACATTTTAACATTTTCTTCTTACTTTCTTCATTGACTTACTGGTCATTCAGGAGCATTAATTTTGGTGGAAATTTAATTTCCAGTTTGTATCATTTCCAAAATTCCTCTTGTTATTTTTTTCCAGTTTTATTCCATTGTGGTCAGAGAAGATACTGTCTTGTTTTTCTAAGACCAGCGGAGCGGGCGCAAAAGAACCAGCGGGTAGGCAAGTGTAACAGCAAAACTGCACGTTTATTTTGGTAACCTAAGGTGTGCGGGAGAAGTCTGTCGGCCTCCGGGGAAGGAGGCCGGCAGAGTCCCCCCGTGGGGCTCTCGGAGGGACTTCCCACAGTCCCGACATCCCGACAGGAGTGGGGCTGCAAGAAGGCTGCATGGCTCAATGGCGGAGAGCGGCTTTTCTAGGAGTGGGAGGGCAATAGGTGGGGCATGGGCGTGTCAGG